>NC_048410.1:21950994-22153613 GCF_013103735.1 Etheostoma cragini
TATATATATATATATGTATATATGTATATATGTATATATGTATATATGTATATATGTGTGTATCAAAAATCTCATCTGATTCAAATCTGTCAGATTTGGACAGATCATTAGGCAGTCAGGGAGGTTGTATACGCAGCAGGTATAACATACCAAGTTGGATGTCCCTCATCTAGTTCCTTTTTAGACACTTAATAAGAATAAATTCTGGCTTTAACCGACTCAACTAGGATTCCTGTGCTTCCTAAAAAGAAGTCTGCAGTTGGTCCGATGTGGGTAGTTCTGACAGATGGAGAGTGTCCACATTTCAATTGGTCAGTTTTGGTTCTGCGGTGTAAAAGACTGAGCTCAGTGGAGCCATATGGACACAGGATTCTGTTGCCACTGATTAGTTCCTCCCCTTCTGGCTAAAGGTGTGTTAATAGCACAATGAATAATCTCTGATGGAAACCTCCATGTATATCTGCTCAGCAAATTTTTATGCTATAGCACACTGGCATGCAATACGTTTTTCAATTATTTTTTTTTATGTTGTTCCATGTGCTTGATGGAAAAAGAAAAGTTGGGATTCCGAAAGTCGTTGTTTCCTCATGAGACGAGCTGACAGCGGTGACAGCTTTCAGGAATGAGAAGAACAGATGCTCAATAGGTTATATAAACCGTAACTGACTGTGGCAAAACACGGACTGACATTGTAGAAACTGTGCGTGCATGTTTATTTACGTACGTATGTATGTATGTATGTATGTATGTTTGTTTGGGTTATCAAGTATGTACCTTCAACGACACGCTTCTAAATTGTGCATTTTAACACAACATTACTAAAAACGATGATCATGCTAAAAATGTATGATGGCATTGGGCTTTCCCAAAACATACAGTACATATAGTAACATATCATCCAAAAGTATGGTCTAAAAATCAATAACTAAGTATATTATAAGCCGTTTTTAGATGAATGAGGGTTTGTGATGGTGCATTATTCTTATACACAAACAACATAAATTAATGCTTGACTTAGTATTTTGATTTAATACTCTTGCAGTTTGGGCCCCAAAAAGTTGAAAAACTTAAAAGAAGTTATTATAGGCCGTTGTTGACCAAACCTCCAACAGTAATGAGTTATTTCAATTTACCCCATACGCCACCATTCATATGCATATAAACAGAAAGCGGCACACATTTTTACATTCTGCAGTGTTTTCTTGAAAGCCTCTAGAATGAAAGTGAAAAATTGTGTTTTTTTTATTTGCTTATGCATGAATTGATTCACTCTGACTATTTTTGGTGTTGTTGCTTCAGAGTTTGGGGAGTTTTCAAATGTATTTCCAACACACATCTCTTCTCCTATCTGTTTTAATGACCCAGTTTGCAAGACTGATGGTCCAACAACGACAACTGCTCACACTTTGACTCATCACAGGCCTGCATGATGCTCTGTTTACTGCCCTCCTATTCATACATCAGCTACAGTTTACTTCAGATAACTATGTCAGTTGCATAACTGCAGAGGCAGGTTGTTTGAGTGTGCATAAGGGATTGCACAATACGGCATCCTGTGCATCCTGTCTGTGCTGCTTTTGATCCTTTTTCGGATCTTTGTGGGGTAATGTCTACTTTTGTTTCAGCTTAGAAGAAATAATTAATGTCAGAGCAGCGATGTAACCTGGAATATTATATGTGGAGAGCCCTCATTGACCCTGTTGAGCTTTAAGGCTGCAGTCACTGCTAGTTTAAATAGCCTCTGGAGAATTGAAATCTTTGCCTCCATTAAAAAAAAAAAAAAAAAGCCAGGTTTTTTTAGGTGTCTGTGCATTAGCTCAAAGCAAAATGACAAACATTCTCAAAACAACTACACTGACTGATGTTATTTAGATTTACAACTGGCACTTAAAAAGATGTAGATACAGACATGTTATTATATTAGATGTGCCTGAAGCCCGTTGTTCACTGTGAGTATGTCTTGTTTATGCAGTGGCTGCCAAAGCTGGTCCCCCGGCCACAGGTGGGTCATTGCACTTTATTTGATCACTGCGGATCAGGTGTGTTATGGTTTGTAAAAGTATGGGGGGGGTTCATGTCCAGAAGACTGAAAACTGCTTTTTAAATGATAAATGGAGGGATGAACAAGATACATTTGCTGTGGTACTATTCTGTATTGGTTTTAAAGCATGATGCACCCCATCAAGGCCTCACATTAACTGACTTTAATATTGTCATTGCCCAGTACACGACCAGTACAATGTTAACCACCGCAATCTTGTGGTTTCTCATTCAGCTAGCGTCACTGTGTCATGTATTGGCTAACGTTCTATCAAAACATCTGTTAAAATACAAATATAAATGATCCATTGATGTTTAAAGTTAATTTAGTGGTGTAAAACTATTATGTGATGTCTTACCGTTCTATTGGTAGATAGTTTTAACTTGTTACTTTAGCTTTTACTTTACAAGAGCCAGCTAAAGTATTACGCTATTGCCGGTAAATCAGCCTTGCGCCAACCCTTGGCTTTAACCGGACACCGCTACAGACAGTTAGTTAAAGAAAGTCCCATCGATGCTGTCAAAACTACCGGATCTTACTTCTGTCCTTTGCGATAAAATACCATGCTTCAACAACTCTGAATTATGCAATAAGCGCTCCTTAATGTCATATTCAGTAAAAATAGGAGGAAAATTCGTCGCCCGAGCGTTCTTATGTCTTTCCCTCATTTCATATACTAATTAGACATCTAAATGGCGATTCACATATAGGACATTTCATATGTAGATTGATAGATGGGTATACATCAATTCTGTTAACATTTTGGTGGTGATCGGAAATGTAAAGACCAGAAAGTGCGTCAGGCTGAAAGTGTCCGGATATGGCTAAAAGCAGCGAGTGGTGTCCAAACGTGGACACAGTGACGCTTAACTCAATTTGTTAATCATGACTAAAGGAATAATTTGCTAGTCTACATGAAAATAAATTTGATAAAAAAGGGAAATAGTGAGCTAGCAGTGATGACTACATGCTATTTAGAAGTTGTATCTTACCTTTGCTGTTGCTACATGGGACTTGATTTAAAGCCTCTTTTTCTCTCACTAAACACACTAATCACTAAAGTCACACCTGTGCTTTTCCCTCTAGGGCCACAGGTGTTTCACATCAGTGCTTAATTACCTGCTGTGACATCACGTATTGGGCGTGGCCAGAAGTATTTGAATAAACCACAGAGAGAGTACTTCAGCAATGTTCAGGTACCTGATCCAATGGGGACTGATACCCTGTTGGAGCCATTGACATGTGGTGAGATCGTTATTTCTCACCTTTAGTGTTCTCAAACACAGCTGCTTGAAGCTGAAACCTAGTTGTTGATAATGTCATGGCATTTCTGACCATGGTTTATCACTTGAAGTGATTTATAAGGGATAAATCCCTGTAATGAGCCAACAGATTAACTTGCCCGCCTAAATGCCCACTGTAATCTCGTTTGCCACAAAAAGTACAGCGAGCTTTAATTGAAAAGACAATATGTCAGTGTTTAATGGTTTTATAGTAATCAGGGACTAACTGATGTTCTGCAGCTATGACAACAAATGTTGTGGAGTTACTGCTCACTGCTGTGGGTGTGTGCTTGTGCCGTCTGTCGCTGTGAGGCGGCTTTCTTCTTCTTCGGCTCAGGGTGTGTGCGCTGTCCTGGCCTAGATTGTGTGTGCTAGTGGGTTAGCTGGTCTTTTGCTGCAGAGTGGCACACGTTCTTCAGCTCTGGGGTGTGTGCTGTGATGGGGACTGTGTCTTACTTTTTTAGTATATGTGCTAGTGAACTAACACAGCTGCAGCTAGAGTTTGTCGGGCCCATGGACGCGGCTTGTTTTCCGGCTCGGTGCCCCTCAGTGTCTTAGCGCAGAGAACACTACTTTTTTTTTTTTTTTTTACAATTTTGAAACCCAATTTTATATCCTTGGCCATTTTTTTTATCATTGAGATTTGGCTGAGTGGTTAAAAACATTTTCCTGTGGAAATAGTCTGCACCCAAGTTACCAGCTCTGTTAGGTTATCCTTGGGCATGATGATGTTTTGAGCATATTTGATCATGTTCAACATCTTTGTTCATCATGTAAGCATTCTTTCATTTTGTTATTAGCACCGAGCACAAAGTACACCAGTTTAGGTTTGCAGGTATTTGGTCATAAACCAAAGTATTGATGGTGCTGGAAGGAGTCAGGGGATCATCACAGTTATTACATTTCATCCACAAGGGAACATGAATGCGTTTACCAAATTTAATGGCAATCCAACCAATTGTTGTTAGATATTTCACTCTGAACCAAAAAGGTAGAACTGCCGGTGGCCCAAAATAAAGAGTTAGGGGGTCACCAGAGTCAGTAGGCCCCATCCGCTGGGAACCATGAATGCCTGTATACAATTTAAGACAAAACAGATCTTTAATAATCCTAAAAGAAATTCTTGTGTCGGAGAGTGCTTGAAAATTACAACATACGAATATATACAATAGAGTAATACATGTAAAGTGTATAAGGAGTAATGCTCCTTCTACACTTGTGGGTAATACAATATAACAAATCTGAATAAGTAAACTAATATTGGCAATTGATGTTAAAAAGTAATAAAGTAGTAGTTGCACGTGACATTGGAAATAGTATTATTGCACCTTCTATTAATATTGTGGTTCTCAGTGTCCAATGTGTCAGCTGTTCCAACTGCAGATGGGGGTAGAAAAGACCTCTTGTGGCTTATCATGACATTACATCAAATAGTTGTTGCAATATTTCCATCTGGACCAAAGAGGTGGACCGACCAGCTGATGTTGCCTTCCCAAGGGCCACAGCGCTAAAAATGTTTTCACTAATGTCAAATGTCTTAATTGGGCAAATCAATAAAAAGATTAAGCAAATGTTACTCTGGCTCCAATTTACTCATTTGCAGCTTTGTCCTTAATCCTCATTGTAATTAACTAGATTGATTGATATAACACATGTTATACTTTTGATAGAAAAGAGTAATGGTTTACCAAAAGCTTTGAGTTATCAACCATTTTGTTGTCCAAGTGTCCTAAATAGCTGAAAACCCGTGGTGCTGGAGGATAAGTGTAGCTTTCAGCCGCTGCAAAAGAAACACAAAGTCTGCTCTGGGAGCGCCAAGCTTTACTTCTGGCCACTTGCATGTTTATCTGTGAATGTGTCCCTGTGGGCTTTTTGTGTGCACATTTTTTGATACCGTGTAAGTTGAATTCAGTCCATGTTTTCCCAACAGAATTCCTCTTCTACAAAGTTAGGACATGAGAGGAAGCAGTGAAAATCAGGAATCTGGGACTTGGTGCTATATATAATAATGAGATCAGGCCTCTTGTAAAACTAGATAGTACAGCAGTCTTGAGAAAATTGAATTATGTAGATAAGGATGCACTCGTTCAACTCTATCTATTGGTGCTGAGCTGGAATGGAGAGAAACTGGAGCATGAAGAGACTAAAACAACAGGTCCAAAATCACCTATGCAGAGTTTCTGTAAGTGGAAGGAAACATTCACTTTGACAAGATGACATTTGGCACAACAAAACAATAATTACAGAAGGCATTATAAGCCCTGAAATGATCCACTAAATGATGATGATCTTCAGCTTTGGTCATTAATTTGTAGTATTTAGGACTCTACTGGTGTCTTGTGACTTTCGAGTGCATTATCCGACCTTTTCAGCACTGGAGTTTGAAAGCTTCACCAGAGTAAAGGGATCCTGCGCCAACATGTTGTCGGTCTGTTACAAGTATCTTTAGTCTGGCCCTGGGGATGATTATAGGTTTGGAGGACTGGGGCAGTTTGAGCTCCTTGCACACACTGGCTGGCTGGATGCTTTGAAGATGACATGTTGAAAGGCTGGCATGTTAAACAGGACCTTAAGGTCACATTCAAACATGAGCCCCGGGAAAGTCAAAATACGAGTCACTAATTCTTTGTGGTGAGTGTCTGTGTGTGTCTACATGAGAAAGTGTGTGTGTGTGTGTGTGTTTGTGTGTGGGGTCTGTACATGTGAAGACGGGTAGTTTCTCTTCAGCTCTCTCATTGGCGTTTTTGGCGTCCAGCATCAATTTGTCTCCACTCCCTTTAAACAGCACGTGATTCTAAATTGTATTACTGTTAACTGCATCATACTGTTAAGTGTAGCTCGTCTCTGTGGAGAGCAAAGTTAGTCTGCTCCTCACTATGGTCTTCTTGTTGCCTTCGTGCCGAGGACTGACTAATGACGGACATTTATTTACTCAGGTAAGACGAAACAAGCATGCAGTTTTGATTTTATTTGAGCTTGTCAATCAATGAAATTTTGTATTCTCAACTGTTGTTTGCATAATATTAAATAGTAATTTCCTTTTACTGAACTCTGTTGTCCAAATGAATGATTCCGTGCAAACTATGTTAAAAAATAACAGTTATCACAGTGGAACACAATTACATTTAATTGCTTAATGTAGGAATTTGCATGCATTTCCCTATTGCAATATACTGCATATCGATATTGGAAATGTATTTGTTGTGACGTTCATTTCAGCCGGATTTTCTTAAATATAAGATGTCATTTTCTGCTGTGTTACATGCACATGTTGTATGAACCCATGGGTCCGAATGTGTCTTGCGCTCATGTCCGGTTTTTAGAAGGCTTGACTCTGCTTTAAAAATGACTGGAGGAGCAGAAGAAATGTTAAAAACATCGGAGAAACAAGAGGAAATTATAAAAAATCCTATTTCTTCATCAACAGACACACAAAAGTGGTCGCATGAACAGAGTAGACTGAGGTAGCTGCAATATTGTCATATTAGAGCTTGCATTGCAATACTAATAAGAATACTAATAAATATGATTGTCATTTTGACATCATTTAAACATTTTTTTTTTCTATAGAGTCATCTCCAATCAAATAATCCCTTCATCAAATCAAAAAGAGCACGTCTTCTTTGGTTTATTAAACCATTTTCTTTTCTTCAAAACTCATAACTTTAGTATGGTGCTCTTTCGTATGAGGATAATACACTGCTCAACCAAGAACCTTTAACGTATCAAAGCTTAAAAGAAACCAAATTTGAATATTAAATGTGAGGATATCATACACACATTGTTATAAAAAAAAGGTATGGAGGGGTAAATCTTAATCACTGTCTGGTTGGATTTGGTTTTTTAGAGAAATACTGTTGCAAAATGCAGAACTTGCATTCATGGAAAAGTGGTATTTGTTTACCAGTGACGGTACTAATGTTTTAGATGAGGGGTGGCCAACCAGTTCATCATAAAGAGCCAAAAAAAAAACACCTTAGCAAAGAGCCACAACACATGCACGTCCACACTACAGCAGTGTCTAAAAACTAATGACATAATACATATCAGTTTTCATAGTTTCAGTCTTGCCTGCAGTAGATTGACTCAGTGGGAAACCTGATCGTCTTTGTGATCCACAACCTTTTTTCATGTCTGGCAACTCAATGCGACTCTTTGACGTGTGTAGGTTGCTTTGACTTTACTTGTTTCAGTGTTTCACAGACATAAGTTGCAAACATTGACATTAGCTTGAGTGCAGCCAACATTGGGATATCTGTCTGTGGGCACTGTTTTCCAGAACTCTCTGGTTCCATTCCATTCATAACACACATTTACGTCTGCCAATCATCTCCAGCTGGGACATTTGTCATCAAAAGGGGCTTTCAGTTTGATTCAGAAGTGAAAAGGTTAATGATGAAGGTGATCTGTGGCCGCTTTTCCCCCTAAGGTTGCACAATCTGTCATCAAAACTCTGCTGCATTATTTTTAAGTCATTGGCATATGTATTGTCAGATTAGACTTATCTGTTGCTACCACAGGCCCCAGCCACACATTACCAAGCCTCACAGGAACAGGAACAAAGAGAGAGCCGCAGGTTCGCCAGCCCTGCTTTGAATCGTGGTCATCTTGCACTGACAGAGCCCCCAGCATAGTGTGTTAGGAGGAGAGGTAGTGTCTGCAGGGCGGCGGTGGGGGCAGCCGGTGTTGGCATGGCCTGAAAGGAGCCGTTCTCCTGCTGCATGTGCCAAGTGGTGTCAGCCTGCCACTGGCCTTCACAGCACGTCTCACACTGGAGGTTTGTGGCAAGAGGACCAGGAATACATTAGGAAAAGCTGTTGAAACATATGGTGTCTCCTTTTAGATGCAACTGATGCTTTGATTTTGTGTTGGGCCGTTTTGATTATTTGTAATCTCATTTTAAATACGTGATTTAAATGAAATCTTCCTGATAAGATTTGGTTTCTTTTAATCCTTCTTTAACCTTGTTTTTTCTTTTGCCTTAGATCAGCTGCTTGGCTGCTGCAACTAAACAGCATTCGACAGCAGAGTTTTTTTTTCCCTTTCTTGATCCCAATGTTTCTCCCAGTTGAATCTGAAGTGGTGATTAGTCTGGTTTTCAGACCTTTAGGTGGCTTTGATGTTGTAACTGATAAATAGTGGTAAAATGGTCCTTCCCCTCAAAACATCATCTCCTCTTTCTTCTTTCCCACTTGCTTCCATCCCCATCCAGTCAGTACCTTTGTGGTTAGAAAGCTTCACTCTGTGAGGCAGACGCCCTGGAATGCACAGCTGTTTAACAGTCTTTTTCTACAGTATACATCCTAAATGAAAGCTTGTTATCCATCATGCAATACACAGCTAAAATAGATGCCAGCAACCTCTTTGTTTAGAGACATTCACGCCAAAGTCTTCATTTAACCAACATACTGTATTTGCCTTTTTTAAATTCCACATTATGTTTCAAAACATTATTTTCAATTAAGTTTTTGAATCAGCCTATTATTTAATACCAGTTGGGTTAATTTGATAGTATGGAGGGGTAACTCCAAACAATGTTGTCCATCACGCTGTTTCTTGGAAAAGTTACTTTGCTTTCTTGACAAAACATTAGAGACGATTGATACCACTCTCTGTACCAAAAACATGAAACTACTGCCTGTTGCCAGAAGCTAAGCTTCGTACAAAGAGTGCAAACCAGCAGAGAGAGATTAAACGAAGGAAATAAAACGTGTTAATTAGTGAGCTTTTAGAGGTGGCAGTAGGTGGATTTCGTGACCTTTTGGACAGAGCCAGGCTAGATGTTTGCAGTCTTTGTACTAAGCTGAGTTGGCAGGCGGCTGGCGTCATGACTAGCCGTTTGAAAATGGTGAATGTTAGTGCATCTGTCTGTCTTTTCTTTTTATGAAAAAACTAATAGTGACGTTCTGTTTTGAGAACGCATCTGAAGTGTTGAGATGAAAACATTTGACTGGATTTTATTGTATGACCATGACATCACCATCAAGTCATCCCCTTCTGGGCTACTCTATATAATCAACCTTGCCCTTTGTGATGTCAGCCATTTTCCTGATGAAGAGTGTTGATAGCCTGTTCAATCTAACAAAGTTCAGGAGTTTTATTTAGCACGTAGGTACCCGTTTCTAACATTTATGCCCGTTTCTGATGATATTCTGATGAGTCCTATCAAAACCTTGAAACAAGCACGTCTCTGTCATTGTTTTGTGTATTTCAGGATGTTGCCCATAGACTACTATGAATATTATAGTTGTGGTTCTGTTCTGCTACGTTTGTTTTTTTATGTTCGTAATTTATTATGTATATGTGAAACTGCAATAGTGCCATTTCTCTGAAGCGGCCGGCTATTACAGTTACAGATCACATTTGGAGAATAAGAAATGTGTATTCTAAGATTTGTTTCTGTTTTATTTTCTAGCTCTCAGTCTAGTGACTGTCCCAACCATGAGCGGTGGAGTGAATATCAAAGTCATATCTCCGAGTCAGAGTGACGCAGGTGTCATGTCGAGTCTGCCTTTACCTCGAAGCATGATGCCTCTCTCCAAGATGGATCCCAAACCACACTACGGCGGGCCCCCCAATGCCACACTGCAGTATCAGCACGCCGCCAAACGACGACCTTCCTATTCTCCGTCTTCTGTTTCCTCGGGTCCTGCAGAGCCCCTGAGGGGTGCAGCTTTAAAGAACCACCTGCTGCAGCAAAAAGCTGGAATAAATTCTCACAGAAGCCCAGCAGCTACAGAACGAACTGACGGAACGTGCTCGGCGTACAGCAGCCCTCAGATACCGAAGAGGGACGTCCGACGCTCAAAAGACACACTGGACCTCCGCGCCAGCACACCGAACCAGAAAGCTTTGCGAGACCTCCAGTTGAGACGAACCACCAACAAAAACTGGACCTTTGGAAAATATCGCCTAAAGAGTGTTGACAATGCACAGGAGGATGCCGCCTTGTGCCGGCTCTCTGCTAATGCCCAGTTGGGCTACGGAAGAGGGCGGATCTTTTATACTAAAGGTGCAAATGGGAATGAGGTACCAAGCGTGTCCTTAGCTGGAATGGGCAACACGGAAAAAAAGGTGAGGAACATTTCCAACCAGCACCTGGGAGCTTCAGAAAGAGACGTGTCCAACAACAAATCAAAGTCTTCTCATCACACATTCAACATGCGGCACAAAGGGAGTGAGCCAGGAAAAGTCTACATGGCCGCTGTTGCTCCCTTCAGGTTCAGGTGAGGGCAGTGTTTCACCTTTTCATGATGGGAAGATAAGCTGCATTGCAGACAGACTGCCTATTATTATTTTTAGAATATGAAGCACCGTAGGGCATCTGATGAGGCCTCTTATTTAAAAAAAAATAAAAATATAATGTGTCATTTGTATGTTTCTTATCCTGTAGGTTTCAGGTCCATGAGGACACAGATCCCTCCCTCGATGATCTCAGTGATTGTTCCTCTGACTCCATGGAGGTCTGCTGTGACGATCTAGGTGAGTCTCTTTTAATCTCCTCCCCCTGATATTTCCATTTGGGGATTAGAGACACACCTGACGCTCCAAACAACTGATTCCTAAACTGCACATCTGGTCTTATCAAAAGGGGTCACAGGATGATTGAGTGGGATAAAAAACATGTTCAAACTGATGTTGTGAAATACGGAAAATTCTTCCTCTAGAAATTATTCAAATGACGGCAACATCTCCGGTTTTTGCTAAACTGGGGACATTTATTACACCAGATTCTCCATATCTCTCCCCCTGTTTCCTGTCATCTATTTCCTGTTGACTATCCATGTAAGGCATAAAATCCCCCCCAAAATAAATGTAAAAAAAATAGTCATCTTCTCAGACATATACAGTGTGTAACGAGGATTTGCAAGTATGGAAACCACTGCTGTTTACCAAGGAGCAGAAACTCTGATGCTGATTAAACAGGCTGATATCTGGTATCATCTAGGACCGTAAAAAAAAGCAGGGCGCCAATAAAGTTTAATCACCATATCTACAAACAATTGAAAGACCCTCTCTCCTTCCAAAGTACTTGTACTATCAAAAATAGTTACTTAAATCTTTAAAACAAAAAAAGAAGCAAACTTTTTAACTCAGTTCAGCAAGTTCAACCAGTTAATTATGCAAAACCCAGTTTTGTTTCCAATCGTATTATATTGCATCCTGTAACACCCAAGCATTAACATGGCTGAATGTTGATACTGGACTCTGTTCAGCGTGACAGTTGTTCTCACCAGAACTGCCAACTTGCAACCAAAGCTTTTTACTGTATGTACCACCTGTTATGTGCATCAGGATTTCCTGAAGTAATTCACTTCTTTCTTTATGTGCATGTGGGAAAACAGATTATTGGCAGAGAGCACTGCTCTCAAATCACATCACACTGTTTCCTCAACGTTCTTGTGTCTCTGGTGCACCGTCAAAATTATATTTACGTAATTTCTGTCAGTGTTGTGTTTTGTTCTGATGCCTGCAACAACTCTGTACCTCACACATCATGTTGCTTAGAGACTGACATACAAACATATTGTATGTTTAAAAAAGAACACACACTAATTTGCCTGGTAAATATTTCATTATTTTAAGGAACTCTCGCTGAGTGAAGGCAATTCTCCATTAGCAGATACAACCACAACAATTCAATCAATTAGTTCAAATTAGAAAAGATTACATAATTAAAGACTGCTGTGAATAAGTGAGTAGGCAGACACTATTGACTTATGGGTAATGGAGCTGTGACCACAAAACAGAGTTAAAGGTCCCATGGCATGAAAATTTCACATTATGAGGTTTTATAACATTAATATGCGTTCCCACAGCCTGCCTATGGTCCCCCGGTGGCCAAAAATGGCGATAGGTGTAAACTGAGCCCTGGGTATCCTGCTCTGCCTTTGAGAAAATGAAAGCTCAGATTTGCCAATCTGGAATCTTGCCCCTTATGACCTCATAAGGTTACTTCCCCTTTCTTTGCTTTGCCCACACAGAGAATGTGGCCCATCCATGAGAGAGAAATATCATGGCTTTCAAACAAGCAAAGTGGCAGTTGGTCAAGGCCACACCCTACCCTCCCCTCCTTAAAAGCAACAGACTCAGAAACGGCACATACTAAGTAAAGCTCATTGTAGGACTGGCTCTAGTAGCCGGAATTCTGCACCAAGGCTGAATTTTGGGAAAGAGACTTCCGACATGGTATTAGGGGACCACCAGGGTCTATATAAAAGAGACTTCAGATACAGTATTAGGGAACCACTAAGGTCTATATAAAAGCATCCAAAGAGCCCCATGTCATGGGACCTTCAAACATTTTTGTTGTTTGAGGTAGATATTTTAACCAGAAGCCTCATTGTGTTAAAATGTGCTCTAACTCACTGTTGGAAAAGTTCTTTCCTAAACCTCAAGCTAAATAACTGAAATGCATTAATGAATTAATTAAATGGCAGCAGCATTATAGTGTGTTCAAAACAGACCTTTCTGACCCAGAAAACGACCACATAGGTTGTGCAAGCAGATTACAACAACAAATATTAAGATTTGTTGCTAAGCGCCGCCCTCCAGTGGCTGTAGCAATTATCACGGGAGCAAACGAGGAAGTAATGAGACGAAGTATAACTGCACCAAACTCTGCGTAAGGAGGCATGTTGGGGTCGTGGGTCTGGACTGAAACCAAAAGTCAACGGTCATTGTGTTGTTTGAATGAACTGACTTTTACGGACCTACGTCTATGACGTGCCCTGACTAAGTATTTTTATGCCTAAACTTAACTTGCTCAGTTTCACAACATAAACTGTGTTTAAAACCACAACTGTTACCTTTTATCGGACAGTCTTGTGATTTAAACAGCCATCGCAGTCGCATGTTACGTCACACCTTTTAAACAGCCACCGTGCAGCTGTGATACAACGTTCAATGGAACGTTCATACATGCTGTTTCGGGAGTCATTGGCAATCAAAAAAAGGCCAAACCTAAATACTAGCTTGCATTACTTTACGAGTCATTTTGGCCAACACACAGTATGTAGATGTATTTGTCACTCCTGATTACCTAACAAGCAGAATTGTTAGAAAATGATCTTATGTAATTGCACTGGGCTATTCTAAACCGTCTGTCTCCTTAATTATTTTAATGACATTGAAGGGTCGAGAGTCTCCAGCCCGCGTCCTCAGGGAGAGACGAGACCGAGAGGTCCTCAGCTGAGTGTGGACAGATGCAGGAATGACAGATTGAGTGGTTTGATGGGAGGATCGGCTTTCACCTCCTGTCTGGGATTTCCTCTTGTCCCCTCTGCACGAACATACGGACTTGAGGGGCACTTCCATTCTGTTTTTGACCATAGAGCTGAGATGTGTCTTTGTAAGCTGTCATCCAGCACTAACTACAAGTTAGCTGGAAGATTTAAAAAAATAAAATAAAATAGTTTTTTTTTTTAATGAAGAAAACATAAGCTCTGTTAGGATGTCTGGTAAAAAGAAATGTCTAAAAGTTACACCGTGGGGAGACTCACTGCTCCAGGATTCATACAAAACAGCAAATTAATCACTCTGGCAAATGTTTATACAAGATAGTTTTCCCTTTTTGATCCATTCCAGCAGCTTGAATTCATCATGAATAGGACATTTGCTCAGCACATGAAGAAACCCTCATAAGTGATCAGGTCGGTCTTCATCCCTTAGGCTGCTCCCATTCCAGCAAGCACAAAGATTCTATTAGATTTCCATTTAGGGGTGTTTTGTACTGTACAATAAAAACCACATGACTCTAACACCATGCACAAACATAAACTTTACGTGTGACTTTAACACCATGTTTCGACATACTAATTCTGCTTTGACTGTCTGCACATTTACATTGATGTCCTCCGCTGTTTTCCCGTTTGAGCACATGTGGAGTTTCTTGAATCCATTGCTTACAGCAGCTGAGCAGCCCCTAAATGATTACATGTGCTGTCCAGGGAAATGAATAATAGACAGCTGTGTAACTTTGCTGTCATACCCCACACACAGACACATATGCACGTACACACACACAATTACTCAGATGGCCAGTTGGAAAGGAAGAATCAGACCCAGATGTTAAAGAGACCAAATGAAAGATGCAGCTCCACCCTTCCTCTCTCCTGAGAAGTGGTGACGATTCCTAGTTTCTACATTTTTATTTGCAGAAGTCCGTCCAAAAGTTGTCGGGACATTTCACCAAAACCATAAATATCAACCTCATGGAGGCACGAACGGAAAAGTTAGGGGATTACCAAAGTTCTCGCCATTTATACTCTGGGGACAATGAATATTTGTACCAAATTGTATGTCGAGTCATCCAAAAGTAGCCAAGACATTTCACTAAAAATAAAAATAAATTCATTACACACAAAGTTAGCCTTATGGTGGCGCTAGAGAAAAACTCACAGGATCATCATGGTCAACAGGATTCATGAGTTGTTGATTGAACTCCTGATAGAACTGTGTTGCTTTTGCTTCCGTTGGATTTAGGGATATGTTCCAGGAAAACATCAAAGGCTTGCAATAAATTTGGCCTGTCGGGATTTGTTATCTTATGATTCATTAAGAAATTCCAACTTTCCAAAACAAAAAAAAATAATAGGCTTTCCAATACATCATGGGAGTAAGGTCACAGCCGGTGGTTCTGGAGTCAGCAGGGGAGCCTCGGAACTCGTGATGTGGAGGAACAAGACGTGACATTGTTTCTAGGAACTAATTGCCAGATCAGACACCCTCAGTGGTCCATGAGCCGCCCCAGGTGCCCTGAAACCCAAATAAAAAAAAGCAATGGAGTGTGATGCAACACCCATTTTGTGTGTTTGTGTGTGTGTGTGTGTTTGTGTGTGTGTGTGTTAGAGTGCGGATCGGGCCGGATTTTTCTGTCCGAGCCTGGCCCGCGTCCGACAGAGCAGTAACCGAACCCAACCCGAGCCCGACAGGCATTAAGATATTTATGTCCGAGCCCGACCCTAGCCCAACACAGTTAAAATCGCATTTGTTTCTCATACTAATGACACATGTACGTTTGTTTGTGTGAAAAGCCCGCTTTTATTAACATCATATGTGGGGGATTATGTCAGTAAATCTGAGAAAAATAAATACCTTGCTTAACCTGTATTGATAAGCCGCCCCAATAAGAGATGCGGTAAAAAAAAATGTCCAATGCCTTATCGCGCTGATGTGACCGAGCCCGACCCAAACCCGAGCATCCTTTCTAAAAATCTGTTCGAACCCGGCCCGGCCCGTCGGGTACCGTCGGGCTCGGGTCGGGTATCCATCCTCTAGTGTGTGTGTGTGTGTGTGGTTCCCCCCTCTAGGCATTGTAGCTAACCGGTCAGTCACATCCACTGCATGAGCATGTTTGTATTCAGCCATGCTGAAAAGAACAACTCAAACAATTAATAAAAAAAGAAAATAACTCCATTCACCATCATTGGGTTTAGATAATAGAAGATGCCTGTATTTCATTTAATGAGCACATAATAACATGATGGTTGTTGCACAGTAGTTTATGGAAAACGTAAATGTTTCTTGTTTGTTCGGTGTAGTGAAGTCTGGAGCAAATGACATACAGGCGGTGAGAGAGGGTGGTTTCCATGGAGCAGTGCTTCATGCGAGCCTCCTTCATCCTCCTGAGAGACAACAGTGTGGAATAACTTAAAAAGATGCACTCATATGTTAGCAAAGAAAACATGCCTCCAAACAATGTGACTGGATTTTTAATTTAACACAATTGCGTGTGTACATGTGTCCTATGCTCACTTGAAGCTATTTCCAAACCAGAAGTGTGGTTTTGGGTGTGTTTCTCCTTTCCCTGGCACATCTTGTTGCTCTCTGTCTGCTGAAGTGAAATCATTCATTAGGCTAGAATTATGAGTTGACTTTTTTCATTTCAAACCGTGGACAAAAGTACCCAATTATTGTTGTAATTAACGTCCCACAATGTTTCAGTTTATTATTTTTTTTACTTTGTACATACATACATGTTCATTAGCCTTCAACTATTATGTCCTTGTTGATATTTGACGAGAATGCAGTTTTCCTAACCCTAACCTCACTACTGATTTTTAGCATATGATTTATCCATCTGTTAATCTGGAACTGATATAAGGAAGCTCAGACAGGATCAAAAGATAATCTGGGTGCTCCAGTTGATGCATTGTGTGGGATTTTTGATAGTGAGGATAATTTATAATATGGTCTGTAGTTGCATATCCAAATGAGTATCCATTTAAATTAATAACACATCCACTAACATTTCAAATCATGCATCCTGAGTGTATTGAACAGGGAACACTAGAGGTGATGGAGGGGGAGGGGAAGAACAAAGGAATCAGAGGAGGTGGGGGGAAAACGTGTGTGAGAAGAGAATGGTGCCTGGTTTTATAAGCCAGAGATGATCGTTTTTTAATCACTCTCTTGCTTTTCACATATTCTGCTGAGACACAGAAAAGCATCTTTTAAATGAAGGGGAAAAAAACGTGGGAGGGAGGATGGGAGGGCAGTCGGAGGCGAGAGAGGCAGAAGAAAGCAGGGGGAGGAGGGAGCGATGGTACTGCCGCTGTCATTCCGCTGCTGCGCTCTTCAGCGGCAGGAGGGTGTGCTGAAGGGAGGAGTGTGGAAAAATCGGAGGAAAGGAGGACGGAAGGAAAGGAGAGAAAGGGAGTGCCTGGGCAGCACTGCAACAGCTGCAACTGCAGCAGGCTGTCGGGAGGAAAGAGGGAGAAAAGGAGACAGAGGGAAGAAAGGGAAGGCTTCAAGATTTGCCTTAGAGGAAACATTATTACGTATGTTTTTGCAGAAGAAAAAGGGTTTGATACGGAAGCCTGTTTCCTCTTTGCTGATGCTTTTCTATATGGTCTCATGCAGGAGGCATGCTTGGAAATAGTGTAAAAGGCAGAGAAGGAGATTTCAAGATGGAAAGGACGGATAGCACAAAGGCATACGGCCAAGCAGATGGCAAAGGAGTTGGCATGGCAGTTAAGAGGGCCAAGTCTGGAGTGCCCCAGACCACACCGAGGGGTGAACTGAAGGTTTACCGGGCGGGTAGCTCTGACGGCAGGTTACCAGTTTCCTCTAGTCTTCGCAAGCAGAGGTCTATGACAAACCTGGCTGTACTCACTGATGCTGAGAAGAAGTTGCACCTTTATGAGCCCAAATGGTGTGATGACATGGCCAAGCATGGAGCAGGGCAGAGCAAAATGGGCAAGCCAAAGACCACAGGGGGTGGCAGCAGTGCCGGAGGGGGTGGCACTCTCTCTCGAAACCTATCCAAATCTGAACACTCGCTGTTCCAGGGCAAACCCAAGCCCTTCAGCCCTCTGGCTGCTCCATCTGCTCTGAGCAAGCAGAGCCGCATACCTCGTGCTCCGTACGCTGAGGTGAAGCCCCTAAGCAAGGCACCTGAGGATGGCAAGTCGGATGACGAGATCTTGTCCAGCAAGGCGAAGGCCAACGCTAAGAAGCAGGGAGCTGGTGCCGGAGGAGAGTCCAAAGGAGAGGAAGGGGGGGACAAGCCCTTCCTGAAGGTGGACCCAGAACTGGTGGTGACAGTGCTGGGCGACCTGGAGCAGCTGCTTTTCAGTCAGATGTTAGGTGAGTACGGCAGAGCGGTCTCAATACCTCACCCACCCCATGGCCCCTACAGTACGTGTGCTGGCCATGTGCTACGAACCAAACGCCCCGCTTGTAAGATTTCTCAGTGCTTCTCGGCAGCACACCCCCTTTCATACAGCCACCACACGGCACTTGCTTGCTGCTGCGGACCCATATTTCCCCCTGAACGGATTTAATGCAGCTCACCTACAGAGGGGGAAAAAAAGAAAGAAGACATCCTTGTTGTGCTTGCCAAACATGCCCCGCCTCCTTATTTCATTGAATGCTGCATCAGTTTGGTTTTCTAGCCAAAAGCTGTACTAATGCTCTATTGTTCTTATTCCTTCAGCATGTAGCTCAGGTGTCTGAGGCAATTGATTATGTGATATATGCTGGCTTCCTATCCTAGCATTCCCGGCT
Source organism: Etheostoma cragini (assembly GCF_013103735.1). Lineage (NCBI taxonomy): Eukaryota > Metazoa > Chordata > Actinopteri > Perciformes > Percidae > Etheostoma > Etheostoma cragini. The sequence continues at coordinate 21,969,328 of NC_048410.1, forward strand.
GATTGCATGAAAAAAAGCCTGTGGGGTTGGGATTATTACCGGCACACCGATTTCCTTTCTAAAGCTCTTGTTTGCTGCAACATGTGACGATGCACTCGAGAGTCCATCCACTGCTCCATGTAGGCTTCTATAACGAGAGGTGGAAAAGAAGGCATGCCATATTGAATTCATTTTAGGCACACAGACACATATTTAGCCTCCCCCCAGCTCCATTCATCTGTGGAGCACTGACAGATGGTTTATACCCTGTGTACTACAGTGGTGCAAATGGCAGAGAAAATGGCTTTCCCTCTGGAGCTGGTAGGTCAGGTTCATCAGCAGGGAAGGCTTGATGAATAATGAGTGTATTGATCATATGGTGGTGATCATGATTCTAGTGACTTCATCATTTTCTTTTTCCTTTTCTTTTATCAAATCATCTTCCTTGTTGAACACACTTCCCATTATCTGCCCTATGATGTGGATCCAAAATGTGAGATGTTCTTCCTTGGCCCATGTTACACCTTTCCAACATCTGGCCAGTGGTTTTTCCGTAATACTGATGACAGACAAGCAAAGAAACAAAGCAGAAAATATAACCTCTTTGGTAGAGGTAATTATGACCTGTATACCAAAAAAGGTGTCATTGTTTGTTAAAACAACAAAAACTAAAGGGCCATTGAAAAGAGCAGTATAATTCATATTAGGTTTTCCTCTGTCTTTAGGTCATTTTACGTCTTAGATTTGAGTTATTTTACAGTTCAGACCTAGTGATGTTGTCATACTCGGATTCCAGTCAGAATATGAGTCTAACAATGCTTTGTTGGGCGGTTATTATAGGGAAGGTTTCATCTGAACTAGGAAAGAAAATGCCTCTGCAACAACCAATCAGCAACGGAGTATTTGACGTATATTGGGCAACGCATAGTTGTCAGCAGAACTTAACTGCTGGCAACCACTGATGTTGGCTACTAGCCGATGGCCCCTGGCAGTTTGGAAAACGCTAATGACGTTCCATCCATGTTACAGGCTTTATAGCATATATACATCCATCAGATGTATCCTAAGATAATACCATGGATGTGAATTACAACCATTAGCTATACCCATTATTTCAGCTATTAGAACCGTCATATGAGCATGCACATTGCAGGGCGACATGGGCGGGCGCAGTCCCTCGGTTCTGCTCCAAGGTTGTATGCTCGCGTTCATCATTACGTTACTGTTGATCACTTGGCCATCATCGTATGAGAATTTGATTGGTCCTAACAGCTCTTGTTCGAGCATAGCTGCTCCACAACGGATCAAGTCCAGACCGAAGTTCCTGACCTGAAATGTTGTGGGTGGGGCTAAGTTTGGCTAGCATCCAGGCTAGTTCAGACCTTAAATCTGTTGGCAATTAAAGTAGCTACTGGTTAGAAAGAATGACCATTACTCTCTTTATCATTTAAAGATAATATTATAGTGCACATTTCTCAAAAATTTACAATTTTGGAATAAATGTTTTCCTACAATCCTATCATTGAGAGGTGTTATTTAATCATGCCATATACCAACATGCATTTCATGTACTATTCAATAGATTTTCTTTCCATTGTTCCAATATCCTCAGGAGAGCATGTTCACTGTTGCATCTTACTGAAGAGGTTTGTGGTGATTTAATCTGTTATGCCTCATAAGCCTGTATAGATGTCTAGCCCTCATGTTGGTCACATGACCCGTAAACAATAGCAAAGCTAGAAGCATTGCGCCCTTGTTTTTGTGCGTCTCTTCGAGTGTGAAACCACAAACTAAATTTTGAAATGCTCTGCGGAATCCGGCACCACACCCACAGCTGCTTTATTAATCTAATGGCATACAATTTGCAAAATGCCTCGAGCTGATCCATCTTTTCACCTCAGTGTAACGCCTTGACCTCTATGGTGTTTCCAAATCAATTGAAAGGTGTTATTCTATAAATACAGGAGTTTGTCTTAATGAATTATTTATCATCATTTAAGATGATCCCATGTGAGCCTTTAAAATGAGACACGTGCTTTGTGCAAATTAAAGGAAAAAAACAAAAACAAAACCAGGCCAACCAACCAATGTTTTTTGCATTGATGGCAGCATTATCTGACCACGGTGTATTGGACTGGAGCCTTCTTCTTTACTCGGCTGGTAAACATGCTTGTAACTGTATCTTCTGTGATCTTTTTATCTACTATACATTTGAGGCCAGTGTAATGTTAAATACTGTGCTCTGTTACTGCAGTATCTCATTATAAACTCGCTGAAAGGAGGTTTTTATTTTTGGCCATAAAGGGTCTCTTTGTTTACCAACATGACATCAAGAATAATGAACTTACTAAAAAGGCTCAACAATTAAACTCGCCATGTAAGTTTTTTGCTCCATCGCTGTCACGTACAGTACTGGAACAACATTTACTACTGCCTCGTCACAAGACAAGGCTGCAGATAATAAAACAAAACCTCTTCATCCGGATCAAATAGAAGGTCCATGCTTTTGTTTTGTAGTTTAATAATCTTAATAAATACTTGCAGCTTCTGTATAACTTAGCTCTTCTTCCTCTTTACGCAGAGCAAATGTCTGCCGTGCAATAAATAAAAAAAAATTAAAAAAAAACACTAAATGAAATGCTTGATTATCTTCAAAATTATGAAAGTACCACAGTACTCTGCAATGACCATGAATCTATCCTACATGACACATAGATTCCAGGTCATTATGACGATATATCCATGAAAAAGAAGAAGATTGGAGAAGTACAGACAGCAGGACTCCTGGAAAATGGGGGATGAGCAAACCTCATTTTATTGTAATTATATGTGATCTGTTATGCAAGATCTCCAACATAGCAATGGCCCACAGCTATGTTGACTAGTGAAGCAGTAGAATAGGTATACTGGTTAAGCAATGGTCACGTTATTATTTAAGCCATAGAAGGGTGTCAAAAAATGTTGACTCTTAAAGGTACAGTGCAGGTAAAGGTAACATTTTGAAGCAGTAAATGGACTTTTAGTCAAATAATGTAATGTATATTAATGTAAATAAAGTAATGATGTACTATTTCAATACCCAGTGGAAATGGCAGACATCCTCTGTTAGAGTCTCTCTATTTCATTGAACACAAGTAGTAAATATTATGTGAAAAAAGATGAGTTTTTTTGTTTAAGTTTATACTGTTTGTTGATTCCTTGTGGGGAAATTACAATTTACACTCTGTTTTGTTAGTAATCACTACACACGGGCCTGAAACAGACACACAGGATCAGGACCTATGTGGAAATGGAGAAATGTCAGAGTGAGTGGGCTGCCAGTGCTGGACCAGCACCCTGAGCAGTTGGGGGGGTACGGTGCCTTGCTCAAGAGCATCTGGCGGTGCCCAGGAGGTGAAGTGGCATCTTTCCAGCTGCCAGTCCACACTCCGTACTTTGGTCTGTACGGACTTGAACCAGCAACCCTCTGGTTCCCAACCCAACTTTAGGGTCAAGATTGAGAGTGAGCATCTTTGTCAAAAAAGTCTCCCATCTTTATTTGGGGGTGGCAGCAGTGAGCCAAAGCTGCAACATGAGTGAATGTTTCAGCTTATAGTGAAGACTGAAGCAGGTCCAAGAATCATATGATTTTTTTTATTTGTAAACCTATTATTCTACCCACTAATGGAGAGCTATTCAGTATGAGCAATCTACGTGGACCTCCAAAAATACATCGCCCACTTCCACCTCTTTCTGACACCACTGAGAGTGTTTCTTTTTCTTGGAGAGGGATAGTTATTTTCCCATCGGTATTCATCAACCTCCTCTGGTTTTGTGCCATAAAGCAAGCTCTCTTTATTTTGTCAAGGGCCACAGATTTCTAGTGAAATCTGATCCAATGAGTGAGCTTTTAGATAAACTGTAAAGTGTCAATAGACTATCGTTGCTCTGACTTGTTGTCGTGATTGTTACAGGTCCCATGACATTGTGCTCTTTGGAGGCTTTTGTATAGACCTTAGTTGTCTATATAAAAAGAGATTTCAGATATGGTATTAGGGGACCTTAGTGTCTTTCCCAAAATTCAGCCTCGGTGCAGAATTATATTTGCTAGAGCCAGTCCTACAATGAGCTTTCCCTAGTATGTACTATGTATTTCTGAGTCTGTAGCTTTTGAGGTGGAGGCTGGGGGTGTGGCCTTGACCAACTGCCACTTTGCACGTTTTGGAAGCCATGATGTCTCTCATGGGTGGGCTAAATTCTCTGGGTGGGCAAAGCAGAGAAAGGGGAGGTAACCTTGCTCCTCATGAGGTCATAAGGGGCGAGATTCCATTTTGGCCCATCTGAGCTTTCATTTTCTCAAATGCAGAGCAGGATACCCAGGGCTCGGTTTACACTTATCACCCTTCCTAGCCACTGGGGGACCATAGGCAGGCTGTGGGAACGCATATTAATGTTAAAATAACTCATAAAGTGATACTGTCATGCCATGAGACCTTGTAATGGAAATTATGTTATTACTTATATGCTATAAATTTGTTTCAATGAATTGAGGCAAGACATAAGACCTTTTAATTTAGATTCAGCTGCATTTGCAAGGTAGTATCAGAATGCCTTTAACAATACTTTCTAATTAATGTTGCTGCACTTTGCTCTGTCCATAGAGCACTTACTGTGGTGTTGCATCATTCATAGGTCTTTTCCGATTTCCCGTCTGCATCAGTATTCTGTCCGAGCTTTCCTTATCTGTGTTGTAGGCATCCCTGCAATGCAGGGTGCCAGAGGTCTATCAGTCACTTTACAGGAACACAGTGGATAATGCATAAAGTTTACACTCAAAACAGCTGGTATAAACATGGGCTCTGTTCCAGGAATTCATTAGAAATAAATGTGTAGTATGCCAGATTTTGAATATAGGTGGTAGGGTTTGTAGCTGTGAAGTGACAAAAAATGTATTCCTAGACGCAAGGACTTTTAGGCACTACTGTGGAAATAAGTGTTGGACTTTATTGAGTTAGCCTTTATATAAGTAGATGTCTCCCTTCTCATAATGTCAAATAAACTAATGTAAATGCCTGTTTGGGATCACATGAAGATTCCCATCCAAACATAGGCTTCTTTTTAGAGTGGTGGAGACTCTCCAGGACAACCCTGTCTCATAAAAATCATTTTTATATTCAACAATTTTACATTAGCAAATATGTTTTGATGGTGGTGATATGCAACACAGATTAAGCTTTCTACCGTATTATCATAAGCAAGTTGCAAAAAAGTCAATACTGAATGTATCAGCAAAATGCTACAACAGATTTAATTTGTTTCCTGCCAAAGTATGAAATGTAGCAATCCAAAGTGTGCAGAATGTACTGTATACACATGTTATTGAAACCGTAATTTAGTTTTTTCTACTGTATATGAACATAACGCAGGCAGCCATCACATTTGACCCCATAATGTGATTGGAAAACGTTTGTTTACAGGTATCTCGAACACAGGGTTTCCCGGGGAGCTCTCTAGTCTATAAACTAATTGTGCAGATTTCTTTTTTAAAGGAAGAATATTAATAAGAATTGTGTAGTTGTGTATTTTTTGATAGGCCTTAGAAACCTTGCAAAAACTTTGTAACTACATAAATCAAGTCGCACCATAGAATCTCTCCTCCAAAAAGCTAATTATAGCTGAGCTTAGACAAGTTTTCATCCACAGATTTAAGATTTACTCAATATCTCATGTAGATCAGCTCTCACAGACTATTCATAAATGACAGTGCTTGTCAGCATTGTACATACATAACACAGACCCATATTGGGTTATACTTTTTGCACAGTGGGTACACACTTTTTACAGAAAACTATTTGTTGGTTTTTCACTGATGCCATACGTGGACAGTATGTAATATATGGTATATACAGTATACTATTGAAATAAGCTAATGCATCAAAGTTCTGTAATAAACCAGCCCTCAGTTTCTTTGCAGATTCATCCCCCTAAATCTCCAGCGCTGTGTGAATTTTAAATGTGTGAACTGTATGTAAATGTGTATGAGACTGATGCCCTCTACACACAGGGCTGAATTAGTTCAGCATCCCCTTATGAGAGCATAACATTATTTGACGTGTGCTCCCCTAACAACATCGCCTCTCTTCTAGCTACTCCAGCGTTAATTTCTTTCTTCCCTAGGTTTTTTTTGCCTCCACACACTGCAGTGGAAAACCCCATCTGATTTTGTTTTGAGACGGGGGGGGGTTTCCCTGATTTGGAACAGCTAGCACAACACCAGTTGTAATTGTACTGTAGTATTGATTTGACACAGTTCTGACCCACTGATTGCACACTTTACATTATACACAGCCTTGTCCAAATGAGCTGACCTGCACTGAAATCCTTCTATCTGCCGTACAGCTAATTGTTAACTTCAGCTAAACGACTCTGAGTTAATGCTCAATACAATTTAATTTCCTTTTATTTTTTTAAAACCGAAGCTCTCGAAAGAAAATAACTCTTTCTATAAGATCCTAGGGTGGCATGAATGTCAAAATACATCGCCCTGGTGTGCTCTGAGGCAACCTTTCACTATTTCATCTTCAGGATGCACCCTGTCAGTGCACAAGCAGGGTTGGGCGGACGTTTCCATGGTGAGGGAGCCCATGGAGTGAAATTTGTCTGCCTAATGATCTGAAGATACATTTGCTGTGTGCTTACAAGGAAGACACTTGTCACATCAGTCCAGACACTAGAATGCAGGAGAGAGCACATACATGTGGAGGCAGATGTGTGTGTTTGTGCAAGCATAGATCCCCTTAAAACACAAACCCAGACCATAATAAAACAGCAGCTTGTGCCTGAGTTTTATATTGACACACTAACTATTTTATGACCTTTTGTTCTGCATGAATGACCCACAGACCCTGAGTCCCAGAGGAAGCGGACTGTGCAAAATGTTCTTGACCTCCGTCAGAATTTGGAAGATACGATGTCGAGTCTGCGGGGCTCCCAGCTTAGTCATAGGTAAGTACAATCATCTGTGAACTTTTAATTTTAAATTGTGTCATAATGCTGTCTCCTACACCACTGGCTAATATCACATTTAAACCAAAGACAGTGTTTGTTTTGTTAATGAAATCATAAAACCTTGAGCCAAGTCTTTGTTTTAAACTGAAAAAACCTTATGTGTACAAGCAATGGATATCTTGTTAGATCGATACATAACACGATTATGAGTAAACAGTTGTGCTGTGGCGGCTTGGAGAATTGCCACCTGGTGCACATCTGGCTTCCATCCTTCTTAAATAGCCCATCTCTGCTTCATGGTCATGACTTCATTCTAGGAATCTCTGTTTGACTCTCACAGGCAAAAGGCCCAGGCAGTAATTTGTTGCAACAGCCCCAACAACCTAAGGCACTGGAGGACAGGTCTTTAAATTTTCATTTGGACATCAAAGTTGAGATTTAATATTCTGTGTAGCATGAATACAAGCAGGAACACAATTCTGCTCGTCTTTAAACCTGCATGAGTTGTAATTTGAATTGACATATAGAGTAATAACTCAATTCTGCAGCTATAGGAAGCGTTTTAGCCAATTTTAGCTTATTATTTAGATTTTGCGCTGGACACTTAAGCTGTTCTCATGAACCCCTGTAGTCATCTGTTTTCTGCAAACGACAGTTCCTGTAAAGAAAGAAGAAAGGCCCTGAAACAGTGCCAGTAAATTACATAACTTAAATTCATTAGGTGGCCAGAAACATGGCTTCTGTCAATGCTCTCGATCTGCTTAATGTGACAACAACTTTAGAAGCCATTAGAATGGTGGTAGTTGCATCTGCCAATCTGTTTTTATTGTCCATCATTTTACTGTGAAATGTCCTGCTAAGTACATATCTTGGTCACTGTAACTAAATAAAACCAAGTTTTAAGGATCCTAAACAAAAGGTTTTTAACATGGTCAAAAAGACAAATATAAATACCAGATGTTTTAACTCTAAAATATATATGTAGGACTATCAGCCTCAGAAATCCAGCTGCCTACACCGTACACAGTCTTTATGAAACACTATGCATGTATTTATTGTTTTCTGGAGTCAAGCATTGGTCATAATGTAAAGCCATTTACTTGATTGAACCGTTACCTTGCGTTAATGCGTTAAATAAGTTAGATCAGTAACACTATGAGCTTGTCATCCCTCGTTTACCTCTTCCCATTATCTTGTCTGTGAAATCTTGAGTTTATGCCAGACCTTGTCAATGGATGCTTGAGAGGACATCTTGTAATTCCCAACCATATCAGTAGTAGTTATCTTCAATCATTCAGATGTGGATTTAGCAAGATATTAAAGCCCTCATTGGCAAAAGTAACAATTCTCACTCTGTCAGATTCAGTACAGGAGTGGCACCAGTTGGCCTCCATAAAGATGAATTATCCATCAACTATGGATAAAAATACTTCCATGGTTGTAGCCATTGCAATATTTATTGGGGTGAGCTGGTTCATATTGTTATATAATCGGCAGACACAGAAGAAGCTCACAGCCATTTGGAGGACGTTTCTAACCCTGACCCACTTGCAAGGGTGAATAGGAAAACCTTCATATCCTCTATTTAGAATAATGGAAAGAGGTCTGCTGTAGTTTTGGGTGTGTCATGCAAAGCAAAGTCCAAATGAAATGGTCGAATAGACACAACCGAGATATCTGGTCATCCTTGTCTTTACTTTGGGTTCTGGGAGGCCGCATTTCTTTCTGATATCTTTGGTTCCTGAAGACAATACGACACAACTGCTATATCTGGGTCAACAGCCTGATTTGATCTGTCGTTCTGGACAAGAATCTCCGCTAAATGCCTCAAGTACATAAACATAACGCATACCAACCTTCACCCCATGTGTGTCTCTAGCTGTATGGACAGCAGTAATGTGGGCTACGACAGTGATGAGACCAATGCTCGCAGCATATCCAGCTTGTCCAACCGCTCATCTCCTCTCTCCTGGCGCCACGGCCAGTCCAGCCCTCGTCTTCAAGCGGGTGACGCGCCGTCCTCCACAGGCGGAGGGTACCAGGGGAGTAAGACGGGCTCCCAGTATACAGCCCAGACGATGCCAGCTCGCTGCTCCAGCCGCCTCAGCAGCACGTCTCGCATCGAGCTGATGGAAGGGTTGGATGATGCCGACCTCAAGTCTGGTTACCTGAGTGACAGCGACCTCCTAGGAAAGAGCCTTCCGCATGACGACGACGACGACAACCTGGCTAATGGGTAAGAGTATCTGAAGATAAGCATAGGGTTGAACCCGTTGTTACCATGACAACATGAACCAATCGCTGACTGCGGACCGCTGCATGTGACTTTTCAGAGGGCAGTTAAAAGTTGTTGTCACTTTAAGTTTCCCTCACAGTAGGCAGTAAGCTGATTGGCGTCATGCTGTAATTGCTGGTCATTGTACGTGCTCTATTTCAGTATTTAATTAGCATGCATATAATACGTGCATTCTAACATTGAATGTGATGCAAAAAAAGTTTTACAAAGGAAACTTTACATACTGACATTGTGGCTTTCTGCTTTGTGTTGGTATCTGATGTTTTGCATTCGAGAGGCCTATCAAAGAGCTTACATCAGCAATCCCTGCTGATACCGGGGTTTTTTCCCTGCTCTTTCCCCTCTCTTTTCAAAGTGCCCATGAAATTGTCAGAGGTTGTTTTTTTCTGATATTGAGAGATGGCCTTCAGACGTTTTTCACAGGAGAGGACTTGAAAAGTCATCAGGTGTCCTCTCAGATACACAATACATTCTCCGCTATAGACTGTACAGATTCCTAATCTTGTAAAGATTAGGTCAACACACAGAAGCAATACATTGTTTAGATCTGCCAGTACTTTCTATTTGTTTCTCGTCTTCTTCTTGTCTTCTTTGTCTTCCTCTTCTTCTTTGCCTCCTTCACCTTCCCCCTAGCTTCCCCCTTCTCACATCTTTTATGTGTCTTCTTTATCTAATTTCCTCTCCCGAGTTAAAAGCTGCCAGAGAGTCACAGGGAGAGGGAGGGAGAGAAAGAATCCAGGACAATTCTCCAGTGTGGTTTAGCAGCTTTATCGCTGTTGCACATGCAGTTGGGATTTAAGCTGAGGCCCTGGAGCGCTCACTAGTCCCTGCTAGCCAGGTCACGTTCTTACTACAGAGTGCAATAAGGACAAGGAAAGGAATGAGACGCATTTAGATGAGTCAAAAGTAAAGCAATGAAGAAAAAGTGTAAAATGGGTCAATTGAAGTTCTTTCATTTTTGGAGATGAGGTGAATCAGAACAGCATGATAACATTGTTTTCAAGGACGATAAGAAAGAAGCATTGTCTTAAACATAAATGGACGTTCTCCTTGTATAAAAGTTTAGCAATTTGTTAGGAGGGAGGTGAAAGAGATCAGATAGCAGAACCCTGAGTAGGTTAGGATTCAGCAGGGATTATGTCACATGGGTCGAGGACTCATCGGCTCTGCTTATTACGGGCAGAAAAGATGCTAATCATTTTATGTAACCATGGTTACTAAAAATGCCTCATCATGCTTGGTGTTAGGCCACCAATGTCATGCTGTCAAAAGTCATCCTGATGGGTACAACAGGCCCCTACAGTAGTTTATCATAGAATGTAAAAATAGTATATGTAGCAGCAGTAAATCACCCACTGATTTGTGGTCTGCCGTTTTAAAGCCTCCAATTTGGCAAATTGGTCTTTTTTTTCTATTTCTTCTTTGTAACTGGACAATTTTTCCAATCTCTGCTGGAAATGAGAAGAAATGCAGGTTTGAGGCACTTCTGCATTGGCTTCCCTTTTCAGACCCATAAGCTCCATCCATTATTTATTACAGTCTATGATAGAGTAATTCAACATAGGGTCCGGGGCCCTAGGGATTCCTCAGAGTTGCAGTAGGGGGGGCCCTGGTGCAGGGGGCCACCAAGTTATGCGTGATGTAGCTAGACCTTACTCCACATTGCTGTGGAGATAGGTCTGGCAATGTGAGACTAATAAGTATTATGATTTACACCAAGAGGATTATTGGTATGTTTGGACACATGGAAATGTCCCCAGTGTAATTATTGGCCATTGTGGATGGGTGCTTTTTTTCTCTCTGACCTTGAGTAGGTTTCATATTTAAATTTGGAGAAACAACACTGTGGGAACTCCTAGTTTCTGCGTGTTGGTCTGCGTGTGCATTAGTTTTCTGTAGAAAGCATGCTTGGTTCTCCTGCAGAAATACTGGAATGATGTTCTCTATATCAAGAATTAATCCTGCCTCATGCCTCATACCAACAACCTTTGGTGTAGATAACTAGCTAATCCAGTTCTTGAAGTAGGCACATGCTCTAATTTTCCTCTTACTGTATCCTCTTGCATATTCTGTTACATTTGCATTTCCACTGTACGCTCCCTGTCACACGCTCACAATTCAGCTCTTTGAGAACCATCGGCTACCAGCTCTTGAAAATAGATCAGCCTCCTCCTGCGTAACCATGGAAACCAGCTGGTAATCTCCTGTATGGATGTACAATATCTGTTCCCTTTCACTGGAGCCCCAATTTTACACGCTTATTAATTTCATTGGTTTTAAATTAGCCATACATATAATTAATACACTATATCTGAATGGTAGAGACCTCTTGCCAATCAATAATACTGTTCTGGTTTTTGATATTTAATGCTTATATAAGACCTGTGAGTATACCGCTTAAAACAATCTGCAAAAAAGATAAATATCTACTTGGAAATAATAGGACAATGCATGTTGTTTATCACTGCATGGAGCTACAGCATGATGCTCAATGTGTAATGGATATTGATTGACTCACACCAGACAGCACTGGCTACCTAAAGGCTAAACGTCTACACACACTGACAGTAATCACTGCAACTGTGGGTCTGCCACATCAATAATCTGATACCACATACATCCCAATCTTTTCAAAAGCTTCATCTTTCCATCCAAGAGCAGTGCACAGCAACACACAGCTTGATGATGATCTGGTTTGTCCCAGTTAAAGCTAAAAAGTACTTAAGATGCCTTTTTTATCCAAAGTGAATGTAGCCTTTCTGTTTGCTCCTGGGAAACTAGGACCATTCATCTTTAACCAGGTGCTATCATTGCAAGTATCACTGTAGAGTATTGCAAACAGACCATTGACTTTATATAAAGATGGATGGCTCATCCCCACTTCCTCATACTGTATAGAACAAGAATGAAGCCTAAAAATCCCTGATACAGGCAACACATTGTTGTTCATTTGGAGCCAGAGTGTGTGCAGCAGTGATCAGGCGATGGAGTAGTGGTTTTGTATTAAAGAGAGACTTTGTTTCCTGTCACATGAGTGCTGAGGTGGCTTCTTAAATAGCCCTGACCACGTCTGTCCACGTCAAGAATCATAACTGCTTCCTGTGGTTACATTCTTCGCAACCGTGTTGGCAAAGGTTCACCATCCTTATTGAAAGAGCTGGTTTGAGTAAAGTAGTAATCATATTGTATTGCTGGAGTATGGTTGATTTTTTTTATTCTCCATAACTGGTGTATAAATTATGACTGCTTTTCAGCGTCTGTCAATTTAGTTGTGTTCAGTCAATTATGGTAGATGTTTTACAGGCACCCAGATGTAGTGTATGTAAGCACAGGTTAGCTTTTCATGTCTAATACAGATGTCCAATGGAAGAATTGCTTGTTTTTTTCCGTTATGTCAGTTATTTAATGGGATGAATTCAAGCCTAATGTTTGTAGCAGAATGTGAATTTCACAAGAGGCCCATCTGCCTGAATATTATTACTGTATCTGACAGATTTACGTTATATCCTGGCAAATGAAAACCTTAAATTGGAAGATCTCATTGAAAAAAAAAAAAAGGCAAATATCTTTCAGTATCTGGTTAGGCTCCAAACTCTTTGGCTGACTGGGGTGAGAAGCAGCAAACGGCACTCAGCTCTAACAAAGAGCTATTAAGGAGTCCAATGTCTTATAGGTTTTGGACTAGTTTTTTTTTCGCAACATGTTTCCTTTCATGTAAATGTAAATGTGCGCGGCATCGGGGGCAACTCAGGGTTCAGTGTCTTGCCCAAGGACACTTCGACGTAGGACTGCAGGGCCAGGGATTGAACCACCAACCTTCCGATTGGCAGGCAACTGCTCTAACACTGAGCCACAGCCCCCCCTTTCATCAGTACCATGAAAAACCTGAAAAACACTAGAATACTAAGACTTGTTTACGTTAGGGCAGTATTACATTTTGAAAGTGACTTCCAAATTGCTAGATGTATAAAACTGGTTGACTTCATCCCATTGTCATAGCTAAAGGGCTAAGCAAATAAGCTAAGCTTAGACCTACTGCTGCTGCTACATCTATTTCAATGTATAACGGTTTGCATGATTTCTTTAAAAAAAAGTGTACATGACGAGATATCATATCTCATTAAATGTGAATATGCAATATACAATGAAATCATTGTAATAAAGAATATAGTATAGATATGATAGGGAGTATACAGAGACAAAAATCTCTTTTATGATACTGAGGAAAGATATTTGTTTTAGTTTGTTAGGTTAGACGTGCAACAGTGTTCGTCTGGTAAATGTATTAGATTTTAGATTAGATCTTCTGTTCATAGCCCCACACATGACACAGAACAAGCCCCAGTTTCATCGTAGCTGATGCTTATAGATTACATACAGTATTGTGGAAAAATACATGATGCAAGTGAAAGAAACTAGCTTGTGCTGTGCTCTGCAGAGGTGACAGAGGGGTTTGGTTTGGGAGCAGGATGTGGACATCTAGGGAACTGGACTGTACCATTTGGTGTTTCTGTACAGCAGCATGCAGACAGCAATGCAGAGCAGAGAAAGGAGGCGGGTTCAGCAGCATCACACCTCTGATCATGCGGCAACATGGCTCTGGATGTGCTGCCATGGCAACTGTCTTCCACTGACCCGCTGATGGTGTGCCTTGTGTCTCTGCCAGATAGCTGCTGGACGGATGTATGTGTAGAGGATGTGGCCGTGTTTTTGTGCCTCAATTGCCTGTTTGTGTGTGAGATGAAGAGAGAGAGAGCAACACAGACAGATACAATGAGAGAGAGAGTAAAACAAACAGATAAAATGAGAGAGAGAGAGAGAGCAACACAGACAGATAAAATGAGAGAGAGAGTAACACAAACAGATAAAATGAGAGAGAGAGAGAGTGACACAAATAGACAGACTGGTGTGAAGACAGCATGCTAACCACTTAATTAGCTTGTCTTGTAATTGGCACTGTGGGGGAGAGCCGTCTGCCTAAAAAAGCTATTGTTTGTGTTTCCTTGCTAGTATTGCCAGGATTTACAGTAGCACTGGTTGTGGGAAATTGTTTCATTCGAGCACATTTTTCAGAAATCTGATATTGAATACTGTTCGACACACAAAGAAGAAACCTTTTGAATTTCTTTGATTGCGAAACCATACAATTGCATGTTACTGACAAAAATGACATTTTTATCCCTCGCAGGCATCGAATGCATTCCATTGCTATCTTTGCCTACATTACTCTGTCTTGTAGCTAAGCCATTGGCTTAGTTTGCCCCTCTGGCAATGTCATTTCAATGGTAACCATAATAAAGCTTTGTCCAGTGACCGGATCTGGTCAAAGATTGGCATGTACCGTATGAAAGTGAGTGTTTGTAGTTTACTAAGTAATGAAATACCTTAGAGCCTCATGCATGGAAATTAAGTGTATCGACAAACTGTTTATAAGGGTTTTCTGCAGTCATCTGATCCTGGATCTGTGCATCCGGCAGTCTGCATTCAATTTCCCTTTTCCTGCCCAGGTTTGACCTTTCTAAAGTCACAGAGTGCTTCCCTAACTATTGAAGCTCTACACACTTTCTCAGCCCCACTATAACTCATCTGCACAAAAATTGGGTTTTGACCTCTTTGATCCGGTGCTCTGCAGTCACTGCTGGGATTACGATTTAGTGAGGCCACCACTAAGGGTCAGTCCTTCATGAGTTACTGCTCTGCAAGGAGAGATGTGTTCCTGCCTCTGAATACCACACACACACACACACTAACACTCACTCTCGCACATACTGTAGTTATACGCTAATCACTTTAAAATGCTTTTGTAATTTTCATAATTCAACATGGCTGAGGGACGAGCAATAATGAAAAGCACCCACTCCATTAGACCCTGCTATGTGCTACAGACCTAAAGCACACCCAGGGAGCCTGGACAGCTCACACACATCCAAGGTCAATATGGAAAGGTCAGTGAAAAACCTACCTAAACACCAAACCGTGCCAACAGCATCCTCGGCCACTTGAATAATGGACCATTACATCGGCTCCCCAGGGAGTATGAATCATCCCTGTATCATGTCTGGGTGGTCGGCTGAAGTCTGGGTGTGCAGTTTGTATACTCCCAGTGAATAATACTCAGCCCCAGGTGGGAAATGTAATACTGTTTTGGCTCACAGTATTATATATTTTTTTTAATGTGACTCACATGGTGGGGAATCCCTCATTTTAATCCATCATTTATCTTGATTTGTTAAAAGTTGGTACAAAAATGTCAGATTATCTGCTTAATGTATGGCAAATAATGTCTGGTTTGTTCCGATAAGTTCGTCATAACAAATCTGCATTACTCTGACAGCAAGAGGAGTCAGTTAAAGTTCAATGTTTAAGTGTCATATCAGTCATATTGATATTAAGAGTGTGGCTACGATAAAAACAAAACAAAGGACAATACCACACCATAATACCTGAGCAGAGTGTTCCAGACTAGGTAAAGCGCATGAGACTATGGGTCTCAGGATAAAGTGTGCATCAGCTGTAATGTGGCTACATCTGTGGGGGGGGAGTTTCCTGTCAGAGGCTGATGGAGACTGTACATACTTTTCCAGTCCATTTTCTGGGGCCTTGCGGCATCTTAGACCCATTTACTTCACTGACATACCACTGCTCTGTTAGGAAGCCCAATCCTATCCTATCTTATCCTATTTGCCTAGATATGGTCAAGCTCAATACAGATCAAAATTAGGCAACGGATCAGAGATGTGCAGAAGCAAAGCTCGGCTGACTTTCTCATCTGTATTCCTTTTTGAATGCATGGTACTTAAACAGACATACATCACTGAACACAGTGATTTTTATGATGTTGTCTCTGAAATAATCCCCCACATTGTACCATTGATTCAAATCCACTGTTGTAGAGACATGTCTGCTCTTTCCCTGCATCAAACGCTTTGCTTTTTATTTTTATTCTAAATGCCAAGCGGTGCCTTCTTTATTACACAGTTGCAGAGCATGCACACTGAACTGTAGCTTTGACTCATTGTGCCTCCTGCTGGAAATGTGTTGTCATGACACCACATGGACACTGGCTGTGTGACAGCAACTCAGTTCAAATGCATCCAATTTAACTGAATTAATTTATCTCGTAAATTAACTAAAGTCTGCATTTGGGTATAGTTTTAGCTGCTCAAAATGTTCTTATTGGTTATGGACTAGTGCCATGTAAAAATCACTATTGAGGCTGGAAGATGCATTATATGTCTCCCTTTTCCACGTTTTTTTTTTTTATTTTTTTTTGCCAAAGTCCTTATGTCTAATTAGGGGAAATCTTAGACCATTGTGTTGTCTTCCCCGTTATAAATTGAAAATCAAAACTTTTGCAGGTGCTTTTTATTGATGTTTTTTACATTGATCTTTTTCTTACGTTTTTGTCCCTTTTTTCAACACTGTTGCCGCTTTTTTTCAATGTTTGTTACTCTTTTTTACATTTTCAACACTACGTAACACTAACTTATTAACTTTAGTTTTACAGTTATTTATGGAATTTATGGTCAATAAACCTCATTTATAGGATACCTTATGTTTGATTTAGAAAAGCAGAAATTAGAAATTATATTAGACTGAAATTAAAGGAATGGATGTTGATGGGTAATCATAGACTGGAATATGTCAACTTTTACTCAATACTATTACAAAACCACTTCAATTTGTTTTAAATGCTATTAAATTGAGACCCTACAAATAATGAAAGTAGAGGTTTTGGTGAGGAAGACGTTACTGGCGTGCACAGATTCCCGACCTGAATCTCATCCAGCACTTTTGGGATGAACTGGAACAGCAAGGTTTGAAGGAGCCGGGTCTTATCACCCAACGTCAGCGCCCAATCTCACTAATGCTCTTGTGGATTTATGGGGGCAAATCACTGCAGCCTGGTTCCCAAATCTTGTAGCCTCTAGAGTAGAGACTGTTTTATAGTTTCATATTAATAACCATGTTTATCTAAGTTAATTATCATACTTCAGCTACGCATCATAATTTGACAATCAGTTTTTCTTTTTTCTTCACTTTGGCTCCTTGCTTGTTATGATGACCCATTAATGTTTTAGCTATCAATTAACGCTACATAAAAAAGATTTTTTTAAATCAAGTAAGTCCCTTAGATATCCTAAGATTTTATGTCTCTGTCCTTTATACCCTCCAGTACCTTTTTTTTAAACGCATTAGACTCCCATAATGCAGCACAGTTTCCTGCATCAGAAGCAGACATCACCGATAGATCATTTGCCACTACAGTAAAGGTCAGATCATGAAAAGGGTTTCTTACCCGGTAACCTATAAGGTCCTCAGGGTGCTTTGACCACCCACAGATTTTTAACAGTGTGTGAATAACCCAACAAGCAACACCAAACATGCAAAGGATGTTTCTGACGCAAGCCCTATTGGCTATCGGTGGAGGACAGCTGTTTGTGTGCAGTACAAACATGACTTCAAGGCTTTTCAGATGACAGCTTGTTTAGCAGCTCTGTGGCCTGGCTGAGATAAACCGGAGACGAGAGCAACACAGTTCTTTTTCTTTCTTTTTTTGTTTCCCCAACGTAAATTGTTTGTATCCTTCCTCTTTCTAAGCAAAGATATAAGCATGCCCTGTGTTCGTTCTGCTGTTAGAAAATAAAGTTTGGATGCAACCAATAGGTGGTCAAACAAACGTTTTATGGGTTTTTGTGCGCAACAATGCATAGCTCTTTTTCAGATGACGATCATCAGAGTGACAAAAGATGGAGGCAGACACAACAATCTTTCTATCAAACTAGCATCTCATTGAATTGAATGCCTGCATTACGGGTAAACACAGTGACAGCACAACAGTTAAACCACAGTTAAATTCCATTTGACTCTGTAGTTATGTTACAAATTGTGGCCCGATGTGGAAACACAGATATCGGTACCAGCCTTAAAAATCTGGTCGGGCACTACTTGTAATACATCATACAGGTCAATACGTTGTCCTGTTTGGTATATTAACTATTATTTTTTAACTATTAACTAATGACAGTGCTAATGTCCCTCCCTTCCTCCTTTTTTAAAAATTTTTTTTTATTTTCGTCAACCAAAAGTCACTCTCTCGCCAAATAGTTCAGAATGCAGCTGCTACGCTTCTTAACAACATCACATTACCCAATTCCATGTTTGTCTCCCTTGTTGGATTTACAGTTGATTTTATGATTTTACTGATCACTTTTAAAGTGCATCCGGGTCTGGCCCCAAGCTATATAGCGGAGACTATTGACCCCATAGAAGTCAGTTAGCAGCCTTAGCTCCTCAGATGGGGCCTTCCTGGTCGTTCCAAAGTCCAGGCTTAAATCTAAAAGTGACCGCTTCTGCCATCAGAGCCCTTCAGCTTCGGAACGACCTGTCTGAAGAGAGAACGCTTGCAGAATCAGTGGCTTTATTTCAATCACTTTATAAAACCCATTTTTATGGACTTGTTTTCACGTGATGTTGCCTTATCATTGCCATTTTTGTATTGCGTTTATGCTTTTGTATTTATAATACATTTTGCTTTGTTTTGTGTCCTTGCTGTTTGGCTTTCTGTTGTCATATCGTCTTCTGACTATCCTGCTTTTGATTTGTCGGTCAAAGCACTTTCTAGAATCTGTTTTTGAAAGGCGTTTTGTAAATGGTTATTATTATTATTATTATTATTATTATTATGTGTTTTTGTCATGTCCTTTATCTTTGCTTTATTTGCATTGTAATGAATCCCTTGCAGGATGAAATGAGCACAGATTCATGTTGCTTGGTCATGTACAATCCTTTGCGACTACATTTTCAACCAAAATAAGTCCAGCTTGACTTAACAGTAGACTGAACCGATTTGAGGCCTGAGACGTGGACAGGGTGTGGGACCTCTTTGGTCCACAGACCTCCTGGTTAGTTTACAGAGCTGAGATCTGGTGAGGTCATCCCTGGGAGACTGTTCCATTGCTAATGAGAGGGGGGAGGTTTTTTCCAAGGCTACTCATGCCTCACTGGAGGTCCTCATGTCATCTGTGGCTTTGCGGTTTGTGCTCGCAGTGATTCAGGCCTTACCTTGGACTGAGTTTTTCCAGCTAGGCCCCAGAAGGTAATGAATGAAGATGGAACATGTTTTATTTAAGGACATTCATCATGTTAATCTCTTCAATGTAGAAAATATACTGATTGCAAAAAAGGTTTATTTGTGTGGGGCTTTTATTGTGCTTTTACATTTGAAAAGGTCTGTTAAAAACCCTGACAATCACTCCAAAGACCCACTTGAAAAAGCACTTACACTGTCACTAAACTAGCATTTGTTGAGTATGAGATGGACCTTTTACACAGGAGTCTGTGAATATCATACAAACCATAAAAGCACCATTCAGCACTCATCACAAGATGACCCCTACATTATCTGCCCATTTCCTAATGGCTTAACTGGAACAGTTTCCTACAGTAGACAATAAGCAACGTCCTCTTGAGAACTGCCTTTCAAATTATGGTAGGCTTCTTTACAATATTTTAGTTATTTTATCTAGTATGGCACAGTGATATAGGGACCCACCTAATTAACACCACCCTCACAACAACCTCCTTGTATTAGGCCCAGTGACAGGTAGCACACGGTATTTAAGAATTAGTTGGCTGCATTAATACAATAGCATACATTATAGCTACTGTGCTGTAATACAGTTCACTTGCTTTACCATCTTGCTTAAACAAGTTTTCCAGACATTTAGCATTCCACTTCCATAAAGTTGGGGGACTTACAATAGGTCATTATGAGGAGAATTATGCTAAAAATATTAAGCACATTTGAATTTGGGCTTTTAGAAATCTCTCAATCAAAATGTACTTGGGATCTTTTAAACTTTTAAAGCCAGATTACAGCTTTATGGTAGTACCCCACGCCCTCCCTTTGAAATGCAGGCTCTCTAACACTTCGAGTCAGACACCCTGATGACCTATTTTGGGTTATCTTGTCAAAATTGGAAAGCTCCCCTTAGAGCCACAAAATATAGAGAATACACTTTTTTACTTCTTCGCCGTGATACCAACTGTATCATTCGCCACTGTCGTTGTGGTGCGGACTCCGCCATCCACTGGAATTAGAACAATTTACTTATGGTAATAGTTGCTATATCTATTTATATAATAGTTTTATTCAGTCTATGGTTGCCGATAACTAGCAATTTGGTTAAATACCTTTTTAAGCCGTTCTCCTCTGGCTAATTTGGAACAAGACAAAAACGCACACATGAGGTTTTTGGTGAGATATTTGCTAAAATAATAGTCCATACACAAAAAAAAAAAGTACATACATCAGTTAGTAAACGTAACTTTTTTTCTACTTAACTCTATGTACTTATTTAGAAGTAGTCCGATCATAGTCAGTAGGCTAACATTTTACGCCAAGTGGTTGCCACGGTTACCGCTGAGTCGGACAGCCGTTGGCCATCATCTCTCAGGGTCTGGTCTCGTGCTCCCTGCTTCGCTTTTCCTCTTTTTTTTTTTTTTTTTTTTTTTTTAAAGGGGGGTGTTGCCTAGCCTGTCCCGTCCGCGGACTGCTTCTTTCTGCTCGCTGAATGGGAGAGAAATGGGTCTTATTGCCGACGGAGGATATGAGTTTGAATCTTAGCACGCGGATGGTTTAAGGGAGTTGTGTTCGAATCGGTCCCAGATGAGCGGTCGTGTTTTGATCGGGAAAGTACCTCCGCTGCAGCCGATGCCAAGAGTTAAAAGGACTTTACTTTTTACGCCAAGGTAACGTTAACACCTGGTTGATGATATTTCATTCATTACGGGACAAACGACTTTCCCGACACTTCTAAGTAATGAGTGTTGTTTATTTGCACTCAAATATCTATTGTAAACGGTTGTTTATGTGACTGTGAGCTAATAACATTAAATGTAGGTTATATGTCGTTGGCTTTAAATATGACCTGGCGTTTGACTAACGGTAAAGGTAACGTTACAGTAATGTGTCGATGGCATTCTCTTGAGTAACGTAAGCCTATCTACCTAATGAAATGAAAACACCGAGAAGTGCAGGAACGAATGTTGACAATGATTTGGCACGAGGAAGTCTAACATCTGTGGAACCATTTTATTGTTGGTGGACACGGCCGTGCTGCTAACGTTACCACAGCTATCTGCTGCGGATGTCTTCGCCACTTACTCAGCCATAGGCATGCACCCCAGGAGCTTTGTCTTTGCTGTCCTTTATGCAGAAAATAGACGTTGACGTAGAAGTTGATTTTCCAGAAGTTAAACGATAAGATGCATTCGGCTTACTGTGTGCTATTTCTCTTGTTTTTATAGGTAATAGGATAGAGCCTAGCAGTTGAAGCTCTAAATCTCAATAGAATGTCATGTGTGCGGATTTTTTGTTTATATACAGTATCTTGCAGTGGAATGTATTACCTTTTGGAAGTGTGTGTGTGTGTGTGTGTGTGTGTGTGTGTGTGTGTGTGTGTGTGTGTGTGTGTGTGTGTGAGATCCAGGTCTGAATAATGATTTGTAATGTCCCCACCCAGCTCCACTGCACCAATCATCCCTCAGTCTTCTTAAATTTAAAAATGTTCACAGCCACTGAAATAAAAGCACAGACCCACAAATCAGAGAGACGCTGGAGTTGTGCCACAGAAAACAAAAAAGTTAATTGCCATCCTATGTATTAAGTATGCTCTTTGCTGGTGTACACCCACCCTAACCCGGTCTAGATTTCACCCCTGAGAGCAGACACTTTTGGCTTGTAATGTCAACAGCCCACAGGCCCTCCTGCCTCTTCTTAGGCTGACATCCCTGTGGGGTTATTCATGGCCTTTCTGTCGCCCCTGACAGAGGTGGTATTGTTCAAACATACCACAGACATCTGGGCTTAATGTAAATCAAAATTATTCTTCCTACAGCTGGTATGCACAAACATTTGTTCCCCTCTTCACTCCCCTCTGAGGTCATGTATCTACGGCCACAAATCACTTCCCCCAAATGTTGCTTTTGTGCATCAGAATGCGTAAAACCAAAGTGTCAGGGTAAGCTTCTTCTTTGTTTTGCCAATGCGACTACAACTCAGCCACAGCCATGTGATTACATCCATTTCTGAACATGTATGGGCCATTTTTGTCTCACTGTGTTTTTCTATGTAATTCTGTGTTCCGTGCCTCTGCTAATTGCAGACTGCAGAGCCGCAAAGATCATTTTCAGCTTAGTGAGGAAAGCAAAAATAACTAATTCAGCTCATGCCGTGACTCGGCTCTAAAGGGTCTTAATAATTCACCTTTTCCACTGAGCCCCATTTTTGTGCGCCAACATAAACTTGATTACCACCTGTGGTTGCCACCAGTAATGATGGGCAACGGAATTATACAAATCTGAGTTGGACTCTCATTCAGCTCTCTGGAGATACCATTTTTAAATTCAACATGGCATGATTGCTCTTTTAAAGCTCATCAACAATGTTTTCCTCTTCAATTTTATTCTCCCCTCCGACTCTGAATAGTTTTATCGTCATGTGATGTCTTGGTCGACTGAGAGGCTAAATCTCTTGTTGAACTCCACACAGTTATATGCATTTTAAATGCATTCAAATATCATGTATCTACAGACCTGATGGCCAGTGAGCCGTTTCATTAGGCTGTCGTCCCCACACGAGAGGCCAGTCTGGCAGCATCTGTTTCAGGGAGGCGCAGGACTCCATTGTGGGGTGGAGGAAAAGGTCAGGGAGGGGTTAGAAGCATGTCACTCCGATTTCCCTTCATCCTGCTTCTTTAGAGCATACCAGACTGAGCTGAGCTTTTTACACAGCGTGATTTATCAGCCTATCCTGTGAAGTTTCCCTTGAACGGTTAAAGATTGCAGTGTGTTGGCCCCTGTTTAAAAACGGCTCGCTTTGCTGTCACTGGGATTTCTTAAATTACGGCTAATATATTTATTATTTCTATTTTTTTTAAAGTGAAATAGCCAGTTTGTGCAGTTCATTTTAAACTAAAAAAAATCTTAAAATGAAATGCCCAAACTAACCATTTTATAACTTTACATACTATACTATACAGAGTATTTACCATAATAAATAACTGCTAGTAATGCAACTATGAATTCCCAAAATAAGCTTAAAACCTAAAAAAAAACGTTTACAACCTCTGGCACCGGAATCAAAGCTATATACGAATACCAGAAAAGTATTTAAAAACGTTTTGGAGCAAGTACATGGCGGGGTCCGTAAGGGATAATGAACTCATTCCTTATTTCATTAAAACTGAAAGATCTGCTGTAGAAGCTTTGGTCACCATATGGTCTGGATGCTCCGATGGATTAGTTGAATCAAAGCAGCTGCAGCCATGTTGGAATTACCTGCTAGTTTGAGCATTTGGCCACCTCCAGAGAAAGCTTACTGCAGACAGATGGACGCATCACTGCTGCTGCCAGCCTTTTCTCCCTACTCCTTGTACAATGATTCATATGGTTACCATTTACATAATAACAGCATTTTTGCTAAGTGCTCATGCCGTCTTGTTTTCAGTTGGGATGAGAGCAGCTCCATCAGCAGTGGGCTCAGCGACGGTGACGGCGATGGCTCGGAGAACCTCAGTTCAGAAGAGTTCAACGTCAGCTCCTCCCTTAACTCCCTCCCGACCACACCCCTGGGATCCAGACGCAACTCCTCTGCTATGGTTAGCTGAAATACTCTTCCTAACCGTCTATGACAATGTTTGGCATTCATTTTATCTTCTTTTTTTTGTGTGAAAGCAGTGCTAAAGTTTGCCACCCAGGCTGTTTTACTCAATCTGTGATTTGCTTTGTATTGTGTGTCAAAGTGCTCAAATTATGATCATTTTCAGGTGCATCAGTTGTATTTAGAGGTTATATCAGAATAGGTTTACATGGTTTCATTTAAAAAAAATATATATATTTTTCTTGTACTGCACATTTCTGCAGCTCCTCTTTTCACCCTGTGTGTTGAGCTCTCTTTTGTAGCTACAGAGTGAGGCATCACACTTCTGTTCCATCTTTGTTGGGAGTCGCACATGCACAGTAGCTATGTTAGGACTACTAGCCAGTCAGAAGCACAGTATGAGGGAGTGCCACACTAGCAGCTAGTCGAGCATTATTATGTGTTACAAAGTGAGTGCATCATGAAAGTAACACAATAGATGAGTTTGGAGCAGTTTGAACAGTGTTTTCTGTTGGAGATGGTAAGTCCCTTTCGGGGGGACTTTGGTTTTTTCACTTTGTAAACCTATAAAATTGACAAAAAATATAAAAGACACAATAAAGGAAAGGGAAAGAGCCAAAGAGCACAATATGAGCACTCTAAATGCAGGTTCTTTGTTTTGACAAAAGCCACCTAAATGCACCACAGAGCTCACATCTGTCTTTAAAATAGAATCTCTGATCTTTCTTTCTTCTCTTTAGAATATTCCAAGGTAACTTCCGGTAGTTACACAGCGCCTTAAAGCCCCTTTTCACTCAAAAATGTGTTCTTCTGCTTATTGTTACTTTACTTGGATGTTTGACCTACACTGTGCAGAATAATGTACAGTATGTGCAGAGTTTCCCACTAGGAGGCAGTTTGAAGGTTCATCTGAAGGTGGAACATTTCTCTGTGCTCCCCTTAAACTTAAAGACAAACTTAGTGACACATATTTAGAATTTCTTTCAATAATGAAGTTTCACCAAGGTAAATGAACGTTTTTCCCCCTTCAAATGATGTAAAATGTTAAAAGATGTCTGGATGGAATCTTTAAATTGGATCAAACTTGTTTGATGTTCACCTTCGATAAGACGTAAACATTTCATCTTTTTGCTTACTTACAGAATGCTCACGAGGGAGGATTGAACATTAGTGCTCCTCAATGTGCCATGTGTTGCTCTATATTACATCAATAGGGTGCCGAGGAGCAGCATGCTCAATTTTGTCCTCCGTTCCACCTCCTTAACACCCATCACACAACACACATAGTTTTTCTATTACAGTGGAGCTTACGTTACAAAAATAAAGGCTCAATCTGTCCCCTATTATTACGTTTTCTGTAATATTCTTTACTTTGTAAGTTTTTCTCTTAAAGTGTTAAAATCCATAAAGACGTGTTTTTTTCCTTTCCATTGTCTTCCTCTGTGGTTTATTTTTTTATCTGCTTGGGGCATATCAGTCTATGTCTCCCTCCCTCCCGCTGGAATGCAGCTGAGATGAAAGACAACGTTCAATTCCTTAGATAACACATGACTGATGGTTACCCACACTGCGCCTCTTCCCTTTTTTCTCTGCAGCTCCGCACTGATGCAGAGAAGCGCTCCCTGGTGGAAAGTGGACTTTCTTGGTACAGCGAGGATGGCAAAACCGTCCACAAGCTTGATAGTTGCAGCTATGACACGGGAAGTCTCAAGACGGAGGCCCCGAGCAAGTGGAGAAAGAAGCCTCCAAGCCTGAGTGAAGATACAGGGTATAAAGGAGAACTGAGGAAGCCTCAAAGCTTGGGTCAACCGGGAAGTTTCAAGAAGGCTCGAAATGCTCCTATAGGCGTGACCTCCCCCATAACCCATACCTCTCAGAGCACGTTAAAAGTTGCAGGTGAGATCTAAGAGTATCTTTTTACTTTTCATGTGTACGTCTCTTCTTATCAGCCTCTTCTCTACTTTTCCTCTCCTAATGGAATTTGGTTGATCTCACTACTAAATCTATGTCATCCATTATCTCTTTGTATGCTGTATCCAAATGTAAAAAAACAGATTGTTTGTAGAGCAGCCAAGGCAGATATCTGCTTAGTGTCAAGATGAATACAGAAGTGTCCCCCTTAGCGTAAGCAAGGGTTTTGATTTGTGAGAAAAAAAAATGAAAAAAGCTGCAGCTTAAGGCCCAGAGCCGTGTTTTGGCAATTATCTAAAAGCCGGTTACTGTGCATGTCTGCAGAGACACTGTGTCTGCCGTCTGCAGCAACTAAATGTATTTAATCCCCAACAAAACATGCCATGATTAAATAATAGGTTAGAAATGAGTTCCAATACCAACATTTCTTGGCCTTTCATTTTAATTTCCTCAGCTAAAGCTAAAATAAAGCTTCAAAGACAAGTGATTAACATTAGACCTGATTATATGTATGTTGGCTGCAGTTCTGCAGGGAAAAAAAAAAGATTTCCTTTACCCTCATCCTTTAATGAAACTTTCAATCTCAATACATTTGCCTGAGCTGTTCTTTCACTTTAGTGATCCATATAGATCAGATTTTGATTTATTATATCACTTGGATATATCTTTCATGATTATGGTAAAATAAAGTTTGTAGTTCACATTTGGCATCCCGGGCACACAAATGTCTCTAAGCACAGTAAATACAGATATTTCTTGCAAATATTTTATTTCATCTGTAGAGACTGGAAGGAGATGAACATTTTCTTTTACATGAAGGTTAAAGAGAAGTTTTGTGCTGCTTATCCATTTTGGTTCCAATTATTACGAGTGGGGTTGTTTTAATTTCTGTTAGCCCCAATTTACTGGTTTTACTGGCCCATCCACCCATTCAGTCTGTTCATCCATCCATCATCCAACCTTCTGTTTTAGAGTAGCTTGTAAGTGTCAGGTTCATGGTGGCAGCAGGACAAACCGAGCAGCCCAAACATTCTTGCTGCTTTCATTTAAAGACATGTAATTGTCATTGAAATTGCCATAATGGGGTTATTCAACTATACAATATCTTTCTTTATGTAGCACCTAAAAGTGAGAAGCCACTGGATAAATCCAGGATTTCCCTCAAAACTGCTGGTCTACAACGGTCTCGTTCAGACGCTGGCAGGGATCATCATGGAGAGCACCGCAAGCCCCCATCCGGTTTAGTTAAACCCACAGCTGGAGCCTCCTTTGGCTACAAGAAACCACCAATGGCCACCGGTACCGCCACTGTTATGACAGCAGGGGGCACCACCATCTCCAGTGGTTCTGCTACTGTGGGGAAAACCCCCAAGTCCTCTGGCATCCCGGTAAAACCTGTGGGAGGAGGTACACCATCGGGTCGAAAGAACAGTTTTGACGCCAGCAGTGAGCAGGGCTTCTTGGGGCCCAACTCCCGAAACAGTATTCAGTACCGCAGCCTGCCTCGACCGGCCAAATCGAGCACGCTCAGCGTGATCGGTCGCCCTGCACCTCGGCCTGTCAGCGGTACCATTGACCCCAGCCTGTTGACTTTGAAACCTGTGCCCATGGCCTCCACAGGCCCCAGGATTAAAGAGCCCAGTAGCTGCAGCAGTAAGATGTCTAACAGGACGAGCACAGGCCCGGTGAACATGACAGACCGAGAGAAGGAGAAGGAGAGAGCTAAAGCCAAGGCTGTGGGCGCCGACGTAGACTGTGGTTCTCTGAAAGGAGAGACTCAGTCCACAGGAGAGTCCACTGTGAAACTGCACGGCCTGAGACGGACCGGCAGCAGCAAATACCCTGAACTGTCCTCACCCACCACACCAAGGTGTCTCATTTAAATATTACTTTAAAGGGTTGGTTTACCCAAATTACACACAAAATACTAAGTTCTTCCTGATATCTAGTGGCATACTGTATAGAGGTCTTACTTTTCCATCAGATTTTATTTTCTAGTTGTATCTAGCTATGCAGGTACAGACATTTTGTTTTAATATGCTTAGGATCTCTGCTTTGGGCCTAATACATCACCACAACAGACCTACAGGATTAGAAAAAGTCACAATTTGAAAAATGTAATAGCAATAACTCTTTATACAGTGTCCTAGTTACTCTAAAACAATCCACCGTTTAGACTAGTGCTGTCAGTTAAATGCGTTATTAACGATATTATGCAAAAAGATTATTGCAAGATTAAGGTTCTTTTTGGCCTAGCAAACTTCGTACTTTTTTCACATTTGTTGCAACAACTAGTAACATTACAATAACTACAACACCACACCGGATCTAACTAGACCGGAAACACGCCACACACACTTGTTTAGGCTTGCGAGTCGCCCAAAGAGTAGCAACGGTACAACGGTTTTGAGTGGATGGTGAGAGCAAGACCAATTTAACTATGCCATTAATAAGATTAATAGCAATTAAACATTTTACTTCTGAGTCATTTTACAGTAATGGGAACAATGTTGTTATGTGCTTATGTTGCTGTTGAAATTAAGAGACAGAATTCTCATAACCTTGCCAAGTACAGTCACAACTATCTGCCTGGCTATAAATGGCTTAACGTACAGAAGTCAGAAAATGAACTTAAATGAATATACATCATACGCCTACTTTCTATATTTCATTATCTTTTTTCTGACTGATCTCTAGGATGCTGAACACTAAGTCCCTGTGTCATCCAACCAGCCTGGCTCACATGGACAAGGTGAACTCCAACAGTCTTGACTCCTGTGTGACCATCCACGACCTCCCGCCCAAAGTCCCCCCGTATTCCAAGCTGCAGGACTTGGCTGGCTCCCACACCTCATCCCGCCTCACCCCCAGCCCAGCGCCTGTGCTCCACATCAATTCCCCCAGCTCCTACACCAGCGAAAGTCTGAGCGGATCACCGCTGCTCTACCCCAAGCTGTCCGGCATGCACCGCAGCTTGGAGTCCCTGCCCCTCCAGATGAGTGTGGCTTCCAGTACGAGGTTTGTCAGAACTGCCATGCATGACAAGGAAGAGAGGGGTACAGGAACCTGGGGAGCTGGATCCAGGACATCCCTCAACCTCACAGATAGGTATGTCTAATCTCGAGAAATGTCTAGCATTGAGCTATCAAAGGTGGAAATAGAAAATAAGTTATTTGAGTAAAAAGCCTTTCAATGAGCCTTTCCGTTCTTTTCCATCTTCCTATGAACTAGAAGAAGTCTGCATTTATCCCAGCTGCTGAACAAAATGCCCAGTAGGCAGTTGGCCCACTGTTTCGCTGTGAAGACATCCAACATTGGGCTATACGTTTTTTGGCAGCAGACATACATTTTCCGGGAACAGAAAGTCTGTCGGTGTTATTTAGAAGATGGAGGCTGGAACTATTAGAAAATGTAAAGGTGCCTGTCTGTCAAGGTGGAGATGGTCTGAAATATTTCCTGCCAAAACATGTTTACTTTTAGCCAATCCCACGCTGTTTTAATGAAAGTCCCCAGTGTGCCAAGTGGGACCAAATGTATTAAAGATTATCACTTGATATGTCTTATCCGGATGTTACGCAGGTCTTATGACAAAACTTTAGATGAATAAATTAATGATAGTGTTTATGTATGGCTCTGAGAAGTTATTCACAATGACTAGTTCTACGAATAATGTTTTTATTCTCTTCTTCACAGCTTGCAAACAGACAGAAACACCTTGCCGAAGAAAGGATTAGAGTACGTCCAAGCATCTATTTGAAATCTCACTTTGTGATATATCTTCATTGTTGGGAGTTAAAATAATTTTTCTTTTCTCAGACGCTATGGCTCAAGCCTGTCAGAGAGTGACGGCAAACCTGGAAGGCGCCACTCCCACACCATAGTCAGCATGACAGAGAGCGATAGCCCCCCTCAGCTGCCTTCTCCCACCCGCCCTCTCCATCCCTCCTCTGGCAAGGCTCCCCTCACCAACGTGGGTGAGTCTGCTTGCTCCATTTGGCTGCCAAGTTCTAAAAACACTCACTGTTTGAGCTATGTAACTAAGGAGGTCTTTGATAAGTCATCCGTCTTATTATTAAGGACAGGGATATTAAGTTCACGCAGAGAGGAAAGTCCGGCATAGTTTCTCAGTTAAGAGGCGTTGACACAAGTTGTCAATAAATGGATCCAGTCATGCCTGAACCAGGAAGGGATGGCAAATTATTATGGTGTCAGATTTCAATATGCTGAATATTACTATGCCGCCTCTGCACTTATTCAAGAAAGTAAAAGAAAATAACTTGAGTTAAAGTCTGAAATATGCTGGAGATGGAGGGTTATGTCAGGCTATTTTTATCTTTGACTGTTGTGGGACTGTAGTGTTGCCTTTCTCTTAGTCATCAGAATAAGTGTGTGTGTGTGTGTGTGTGTCTCTGTCTCTGTCTCTGTGTGTGTGTGTGTGTGTGTGTCTCTGTCTCTGTGTGTGTCTGTGTCTGTCTGTGTCTAGAATTGTATCCTACAGTTTTACATGTGTCATTTACTGTGTTTCCAAACATCTCTCTTTTATGTCTATAGTCGCCCCAATAACTATTGGCACCCCGAGGATATCGCGCTCCAACAGCACAGGCCCACCTAGTGAGTCATCCTGCGATCTCTATGGATCCTCCCCTCTGGGCAGCAGTATGTCCCTGGCTGATCGGCCAAAAAGCATGATGCGGTGCGGGTCTTTCCGTGAACCCGGAGATGAAGGTGAGCCTCCTCAGCCGGCCTCTCTGCAGGGGAGTTTCCCAACATTACCTCAAATGAAACAAGGCTTTCTGCTCCTACAGCACACATACTATCAATCAAAATGTCAGAACGGGAGTCTTGGTGCCTTCATTTTACATTAATATTAAGATGTGTATGAGATATAGGCACTATCTGTGGTCCAAATGTAAACAAGACCTTCTACCAATAATTTAAACATGCCTTTGCTCTCAGATATTTTTCAGGCGTTTTTATACACATTCAACCACTAGCTCCAAGTTCTTAATGTATTTCAATGTGATAGCAAAGGTTTATGTCAAACTCTTAAATCATTTCTGTTATTGATATGTTTTAATTGTGTGACTGAGGGTGATACATTTCATTGCCTTACGGGTAGTCAGTAGTAACAGCGATTTAATTTATGCATCGCTTTAGTCATTTATCTGCAACATCAAAGATTACTAGCATTTCTTAAGTACAT
Organism: Etheostoma cragini; assembly: GCF_013103735.1. Taxonomy (NCBI): domain Eukaryota; kingdom Metazoa; phylum Chordata; class Actinopteri; order Perciformes; family Percidae; genus Etheostoma; species Etheostoma cragini. The sequence continues at coordinate 22,000,369 of NC_048410.1, forward strand.
TGGTAACCAAGTAAATTGCCTTAAATAAAAGTTGCTTTTAATATTAAGTCGAATCTTCACCTTGCCTGTTTCAGTGCATGGCTCTGTGCTCTCTTTGGCGTCCAATGCTTCATCCAACTATTCCTCGGTGAGTAGATACAATCCAGTCCTACTTTACTGTTGCTGGACTATAATGCTTTGTGACTGCCATTTACACAGTGTCCTGTGTCTTCAAGAAGCAAAACGATAGAAAAGAATTAGCATGGCATAGAATTGTTTTCTCCAATACAGGAAATTTTCTTTAATCATAATGATACATGGATTTTAGGCATGCAGGGCAGCCTTGCATGCTTTCTATTAATCAACCTTACAGTATATCCTAATTGGTTATAAACCTCTTAGTGAACTGGTATTGCATTCTTTGATTGGGCAATTTTCTGTACCTATTCCAACTGTGTATTTTTCAACATAGCCGTAAAACTTCAGTGATGTCCCTTTGGTAACAGCCCCTGAAGCTAACGCTCTACCCTATCCTTCTTTATTGTTCATTTGCTTTCACCATGCCTACTTTAGAATGAGGAGAGGATAGAAGGGGAGGTAAGGCCAACGTACCATGACTCTTCAACTCACATTGTGCCTTTTCTCTGTATCATCGGTCAGTCATGTCCTGTTGAAACTGGTCCATTCACCAGCTGATGTTAACAGTGCTCAGTGGAGTATGTGGCCACGGATCTCTTAACTGCGGATCTCCTAACTCATTTCATTTTGTTTTTATCCGTGATACCTCTCATCCATCAGCACCACCTGCTAACACTTAGTTGGACTCTGACCTCATACAATTCCCAGTGCATCCCTTGATTAACAATGTATTAACCATTGCTATATATATCAGAGGTCGCACACCTCTGGAGCAACAAGGGGTTAAGTGTCTTGCTCAAGGACACATTGGTTAGCGTAACCCAGATCTCCCACGCCAAAGGCATGTGTAATATCCACTGCACCATCGCCATCATATTTTGTTGTTTGCATATTCTTTATTTAGCTAACCACACAAAACAACACATGCAGATGCGACATTATCATAATCAAAACTTTATTAACAACACTTCTGGCTTTTTGTCCAAGGTATTTTATATATTTTATATTACATTGTCCATACTACTGAGCTTACTTTTTAATTTGTCCACAGCAAATCCGCAAGCTAAGGCGAGAGCTGGAGTCTTCCCAGGAAAAGGTTGCCGACTTGACCATGCAGCTTAGTGCCAATGTATGTATGATATTTATGTTTTTTTAAAGATTCCCTTTTGGCCTCTTTTGGTAAGCTAATTTGTTTGTGTGTTGGATGCATGTCAGAACGTTATCAGAGTGTGATCAATTCAAAATGCAGATGACACCTCCTCTAAGTCATTGGTTGCGTTTGAAATCACATACTCTGCACTGCATACTCAATATGGACATTATTGTTTTACACCCTTTTGTGTAACTAAACAGTAGTGTGAATGCTTTTGGACACGCTAAGCTGTCATTTTCAACGTCACTTACTGAGAACCTCCTTGCCGCTGGAGACACGTAACCATGGTAACTCCTACCTATCTCAGCTGTAGCGGCATTGCCAGATAATGCTTAAATTACTGAACTAGGTAAATAACTAGACTAACAGTTGTTTTAATTATGTAGAAATTTAAATTTGAGCGCTTTTGACGTTCCCTAGTCGCCTTAGTAGCTGTCCGTTTGTCTGTTATGAACGTTGCCGTTACTATGGCATTGCATTGTGGGATACTTATGCTGGTGTTGTGTCCAGTGTGCAATCAAGTATTTCATCGGAAATGGAATGCAATTCACGTACTTCTGGTTTCATACTCAGATTTCAGACTTACTAGATAATCTCACATACTGTTTTAGCCTACTAGATAGTTAGTATGTTAGTATGGAATTACGGATCCAGCCTTTGATTTAGTATCCCAAAACTAACTGAGATACAGAAACCCCTTTTTACAGGTGCGTCTAATATCTGCCATACATTTTGGTGAGGGTGAGATGTGGGGAAGATATAGTGAATCCCTGCTCACTTAAAAAAATGAGTATCACCTTGATGACTCTGGATGTTGAGGCATAACTCTGGCCTCGGTCTGACTTGCAGGGAGTAAGGACAACCAGTCACAACATATCTAGGATGTACCAACCTACCCAACACAATCTTTTTTTAATTATATTTTTGAGCATTTTATGTCTTTATTTGAAAGCAGACTGAGAGTGAGATGATGACAGTAAACGAAGGGAAAGCAACATACAAGAAAAAAGGTCCCCAGTTGCAGTTTATGGTTAGCTCCCTAACCAATAGACAACTTTGGTCTTAATGCAGACATGCTTTATTTCCAGTTCTCCTTCTGCCACTCACATCTTTCCACTGTTGCTATAATCCTTCAGCTATGCGATCTTCATAGACACCCGTTTAACCTTAACCCTTAACTTGCTTTTAATTAACTGAACCAGCTGAAAAAAAATGTCAGCCCCTGCTTCTTCTCACCCTGCAGCTTCTGAATGCTTGAGATTGGCTTTTTTCCATCACACTCAGCTTTTACTTTAACACCACCTCACCACTGATTCGGATCTAACAGACAACCAGTATGAACTACAGTCTCCTATTGCACAACCCACTGCTGTTGCTAAACTATCAATTAACCTGGTTTTTTTTAACTCACTATGTCAGTGTTTCTCAAATGGGGTTCTGTGTACCCCTAGGGGTAAATTGGAGTACTGCAGAGGTTTATGTGTGGGGGGTACTTTTTGAAATGTTAATTTCAAATGTAACAGTTATGCTGAATTCATACAATTAATTTAGTTATGGATTCTAAATATTTGAAGTAACATGTAAGTGTGTTTTAGTAACAAGCGTGTTAAGTACATCAGACACTAAGGGTGCAGAGCTGTAATGTACCTCTTTATGTAGCCTCTTTTTCTACCTAAAATGCTTTGCACTCATAAGGGGGTACTTGGCTAAAGAATATTTCAAAAGGGGGTACATTATTGAAAATTTTTTGAGAACCACTGTACTAAGTGACTGTTTTTACTATATTATAAGTTTGATCCCACACCTAACGCCACTGTCCCTCTCTTTTACGTTCTTGGACGTATTGACTGCTGGACTCGCTGCTTCCCCCTGCCTGCCTCCCGCTGACCCGCACCTTTGGATGCTGGGTGTAGCAGCTAGGCCAGGTTTGTGTGACTGTTGCTTCTAGAGAGCTCTCTGCATGATTGTGAGTGGACGTCAAGCTGACGAGTTGCTGTCATCCGACCTCTCTTTTGGGCCCTTTGCGTCGAACAGCTGACCTCCTCACCAACTTTGAAGCATGTTGACAACTAATTATTTTTTATTTTTCTATTAATTTTATTCCAATGATCTATTAATCTGTTGACCATTCTTTCAATTCATTTCATTTAGTGTCTGAAGAACAAAGTGGAAAGGATCAGCATAATTTATTAGAGCCAATTCTGGTTTCTTTTTTATACTGATCATTTTATAGTGATACTGTATATGAAGATCTGCTGCGAAAAACAGCAAATTTTGCATATTTGCTTTATAAATTTCTCATACTGATTGCATTTCCTGTTGAGTTGTTAAGACTCTTACATCCCCCTGAAAGGCTTGCTTTTACTAGGTCAATAACATTATTCAAACAGATTCAACGTGTAACAGCGAAAAAAAAGACCAATGCCAGTTACCCACAAAAAGAAATAATGAAGGGAATGATAGGCTGGCTATATTTAACAAAATAAGGGAACCCACCCAGACCCACCACACACTGTGCTTTCAGACCTGGAAACTATTAAACCAAAAAAAAAAAGACACCAAACCCAACAAAAATAAAGCAGCTAAAAGAGGACTATCTGAACCATCATTCCAACAAACCAGCAAATAGAAATTGTCTTTATTTCTTTATATATTCACTATGATGGTGTCAGCCATTGCTTTTAGAAGCTTTCTATTTGTTCTCTCGTATCATCAGGCAGAAATAGGGCCAGACGTCCTTGCCTAAACATGCTACTTGTGGTTGACCAGGTTTGCCCCTCAGCGCAGCGTCCCTTTCCTCCCTCACCACCATGAGCCTAACATCCTCTTGCATCTCTGACATCATCCACAGCTGTCCACTACTCCATCTCTCCCTCCTCTACCAGCAGAAGGAGAAAGCCATTTGCTTGTGAGGGTGCAGACCGGTTCCATGCAGCCGGTGACTCATACCTGTCTGCTGTCTCAAACCCCCCTCTCTCTCTCTCTCTCTCTCTCTCTCTCTCTCTCTCTCTCTCTCTCTCTCTCTCTCTCTCTCTCTCTCTCTCTCTCTCTCTGCCTCCTTCTACCTCTGTGTCTTTCTCTAAAGGCTAATCTGGTAGCGGCGTTTGAGCAGAGTTTGGCGCTGATGACGGCACGCCTGCAGACCCTGTCGGTCTCTTCGGAGCAAAAGGTATCTATCATGATGCCAATGACTGTTCCTGTGACATATGTGGCAGTTTGCATTTATAATTTAACCCCGACACTTAAGAAAACACGCCATGAATGTAATTCTAGAAAAAAATAGTCTCACTACATACTGTACTCAACAAATACTGTGCATGATGATGATGGTGATAAACATTAGACTGATCATGGTTGAACTGCTTTATATTAGATCCCGTCAGTGACAGAGAAGCTACCAGGGGACATAGTTGTCCTGGAAATGAGTTGTGAGTCAAAGGTTCGTATAGCAGGATTTCCATTTTGTCATCAGCCATTGAACACAATCCGGTCATTCGTGTTTGAAGCAGATGTTTGTCATTCCACAATCCTCGGTTTAGAAGAATGTTGGTTTAGTTAACAGACTTTAAGCCAGTAGAACACATGTTGATATTTTCCTTTTTCAGGACTCTGAGCTCACTGAGCTGAAGGACACCATTGAGGTTCTGAAGGTCAAAAACACAGAGGCCCAAGAAATCATTCAGGGGGCTCTCAGTAATCCGGACATCACACCTAAAGGTACAGGGCCAAGGATGTAAAAAAACAAACAGATACATGCAAAGAGGAAGCTGGGGAAAAAGCTTCTCCACCCAATATTCAGTGTGCTCTTTTTATTTATTTATTTTCTCTTGGAACGTAGAACTGCTGATAAAACGCCAGAACTCGTCAGAAAGCATCTCCAGCCTCACCAGCAACACCAGCCACTCCAGCCACTCTAGCATGGGTAGTCTGAAAGAGCAGGAGGCCAAGAAGAAGAAGAAAAAGGGCTGGGTGAGAGATAGAGCGCACACAGGCAGACTCTAGACGTCCCACTGATTTGGAAATACTGTTTTGATTTTGCAGTGGTTTCTGAATCAGATGTTTTCTCAGTTCATTTGAGAAAGGGATGAAAACTTTTGAATTGAACCATTAGCTTTTTAGGCTTTGTAATGTTCAGGTATCTCATCAATGTCAAATTCATCAACACATTGTGATAGGTAATATTATCATATTTCAAGGTACAAGGATTTTTTTTGCTCATAAAAAGAATAACTTAAAGTGAAAAATATACTTGATGAAGGATTACACATTATGAATAAGTTTTAAAATGAGACAGCTATGTTGGCCCAGTGTGTAGATAGCTTGCAGCGTGCGTGCGTGCGTGTGCGTGCGTGTGTGTGTGTGTCATTCTTGTCCTATCATGTTCCAAGTCTGTTATTAAGTATGATTCTGTTCTCTCCCTCATGCTGCCCTGCCTTTTTGATTTTAGGTCTTTGAGGTAAGTGATGTTGCTACGTTAGATAAACCCTGAACCCCCTTTCATTCTGCAGCCTGCATGCACTTCATGAGACAAACTTGTCTTTTATTGATTTACAGAATCCCTTTGTACATTGTTTGATCATATTAAACTGTTAACGGTGTGTAAGCAGCATTGTTGGCTGGGGTTTGTAAACACAGCGCTCAAAGTTGGCTTTTCCTTCTTGGCTCACATAGGGAGGGAAGGGGAAAGAGGGAGAGGTTAGCAGTGAATCAGAGGAAGAAAACGTTATTTTATGATTCATTTGCAACCGTTATGTTATAAACATACACACCCTCAACAATCATGCCAGATTTTGTGTGACTGCCGAGCTACAGTTCATCATGTCACCGCATCTGTGTTGCTTAAACACAAACGCAGCGGTTTGAACGGGCTGTACAACCTGCGCACAGTTATTGGCTTGGGGTTACACCCCGCCATGTGGGGCCCAAAGACTATGGTTGACGCTCATAAATGTCCCAGACACAGCAAAATAAGAAACAAATAGGAAAATACAGGCAGAGGGCGGGGTTCTGCAGATACAGACACCCCAACCCACTTCTAGAGGGTCATAAGTGATGATTGAGAGGGATTACTTTTGTAGTAGTCTATACATTGTTTTGCCCTGCTAAGTATACCTTTTAAATTAAATTGTGGATTTATGTAGTCGGTTCTCCATTAAACTGTACCGTTATACTGTTGACATCAAACGGTTCAATGAAGATAAGTGTTACTGTTGTACAAAATTTTACATAGAGATGGTTTTCAGAAACACACATCTCAAGAATGTGTGTTATGATTATCATTGACTGATGTGTTGTGACTGTGATAGGTTATCCATTTTTATTCCTGCAAATTTTATTTTATTTTAGTTGGGCATGTTAGGCCTTTATTTCCACATTACAGATGAAGACATGAAAGGGGAGAGATAGGGCGAATGGCATGCAGTAAAGTGCCGCATACAAATAAATTTGAACTAGGTGGCTACATAAATTAAGAATAAAAAATACAGTGTGTACCAGAAGGTTAACAAGAAACAAGTGTGTATAACAAATCTCGGTGGAAAACATAGTGTGTCTGGAGAAAGCAGCTCAACACAAGTACTTTTAAGAATGGCTTGTTATTGTATTATTATTTATATCAGTCTGTTTCTCCTCTGTACAGTTGCGCAGCTCCTTTAACAAGGCCTTTAGTAAGAAGGGCTCTAAGGCGTCAGGGCCGTATGCTGACATTGAGGAAATTTCCACCCCAGAATCCTCTGCACCTTCCTCCCCCAGAGTTCACCATGGTGGAAACAACCCTCCATTGTCAATTAAATCATCAGCCTCTACATCATCATCGGGGTAAACTTCTCCAGCCAATAATCTGTTAAACTAGAAAGTTCTGTAAATCCCCGTATATTGTGTTCTAACATAATACATTAGATATCATTGTCAAAAATGGATGTGGATACACAGTAGATAAGTACAAGACTATGCTGCCTGCACCCTGCACACACATGTTGCTGTATCCGTGTTTTATTTTAATATCTCCAGACTCTGTGAAGGAGATGAGGTGGGGGATGATAAGGTTGTAACAGAACTGCGTACAGAGCTGTGGGAGAAGGAGCGCAAACTGACAGACATCCGCCTGGAGGCTCTGAGCTCTGCCCATCAGTTGGAGCAGCTGCAGGAGGCCATGAACAACATGCAGGTACGTGTGATATGTTAACTAGATTGTGTGTGTGTGTGTGTGTGTGTGTGTGTGTGTGTGTGTGTGTGTGTGTGTGTGTGTGTGTGTGTGTGTGGTAAGGGGTGGCAGTAATCCATCACTTCCTGGGCACTGCCAAGGTGACTCTTGAGCAAGGCACCAAACCCCCAACTGCTCAGGGGTGCCTTTCCATAGGCCACCCCCCCACTCTGACATCTCTCTATTAGTGCATAGGTACTGAGCATGTGTGTGTAATTCAGGCCTGTGTGTAATCACAACAGAGTGTAAATTGTAATTTTACCCTTGCAGGATTAATAGTGTACACATTATTAATCTTTCAAGTCTAACTTTCCTCTTTTCTTGTTTGGTCTTGTGATAGGTTATGCATTTAAATTTAATTATGCCAGTTTCTCCAAACCTTTTCAGCATACACTCGGAAAAACATCACTAAAGCTGTATTATGGAAGTGGCCCTGCGATTTAAGAAACTTCCTGTAACACTTTTTATTATTTTTGTCTGCAGTCGACAGTGGAGAACCTGAAGGCTGAGAACGACCATCTGAAGACGGGTGGTCTGTCCCCCTGTCCATCTCCTGGACCCTCCAGCTCCGCCTCCCAGTCCTCGGGTCTCACTGCTCTGGGAAGTTTATCACCTCGACAGTCCGTAGCCATGCACATGCCCAAAAGCTACAGCAGAGGGCTGAGTGAGGGGGGCAGCTCAGGTACAGTTTAGTCTCTGACCTGTTGACAATGTGGAGTCATAGTGGTGACACCACTGTGCTCGACAAGTAGGCATAGCACGTAGATTAGTATGTACAAACATGTAATTGATTCATTGTGAATATGGTGTGTTTGAAAAGTTATTTGGTGTGTGTCTTGAAACTACAGTATGAATGCATAGTACGTAATGATTGGATTGTCTTTCTTATACCACATTTACAGCCCTTAATGCTTTATGTGCAAATGTGTGTTATGTAGATATTTGAAGTTAGTACTTTAATCCTAGCCTGGAAATCATCTCATTATATACTGTGTAAAAGTAAAAAATATAATATAACACATTAAAGTGTTTTCACTATTTTTTCAATACCAATTATTAATCAGTGCTTTTTTTAGGGTATTACAATGAAATGCCAAATCATATAATTAAAATAAAACCTGCTTGTATTTTAAAGGTCAGATGGCCATATGTAATAGGATTTATTTATACAGCATTGCTCCTTGCTTCTAAATTCCTCTTCTTTTTTTTTATCCCTCACAGTTTACTATTATGTGCACATGCATTTACCACTACAACCTGATAGGCAGGGTTTTGGGTTCAGCATTCTGTGCAAGATTAGATTTTTGATTTTTTTAACTTGTGTCACAGAGGTTACGTAATCTTTCTTTTCTGTTTCTATCCCTTGTATGTTTGTGCATGCAGTGTGGGTGTGTGTGTGTTAGTGTGTTTCAGGCTTATGCGGTGTATTTATTTTAGTATTTATAGTAAAACAGTGTAAATTGTAATTTCCCCACTGGGGATCAATAAATAGTATAAGTTGTTATTATTATTATTATTGTTTACTCCTCAACAGATGTCCACTCTACAGATTTTCTCAGTCTTTCCTCACAGAGGGATGATCACCGTGTTAGGGTGGTGATTTGTGTTGCAGATTTACACGTCTTTAAAGATGTAAGTATGTTGCTTGTCATCTTTCTTTCTTCAGACAATAATGGATAAACGTGGTTTTAAATGTCTGTTTCACCTGTCCGTTGCACTTTGTATTAACAGGAGGTTAAACAGCAGGATTTCTTTGTCGGCACTGTCAGGGTGAATGGCAGGATGGACTGGCCCATGCTGGACTCAGCTGTCAGCCAGGCTTTCAAGGTGAGTCTCCCGTCTTCTGACAACTTTGTTCAATATGGCCGTTCCAAGGACTCAATGTGCAGTTTTCAATAAGCATGATTCAGCTGTCATGTTAAATTTAGAACGTAGTTCCTTCAAAGTGTTTCCCTGCTGCACACTAGGATGCAGAAATAGCGTTTGGAATCATGTTCAACTTCTTGGTTTATGAAGGTTTATGATGGACAAACTTAAATAGGTATTTGAATTTACTTTAGGAAGTTGGCAAGGTAACTAGTGCTGAAACATCACAAGGGGCACTGTCTGTCTGCACACACTAAATCCTATTTAGACAGATTTTCTTGGTTCTCTTGTTCTGTTCTTTTCATTCCAGGTGTACATAGCCAAGGTGGACCCCACTTCTAGTCTGGGCCTGTCTACGGACTCCATCTACAGTTACAGTATGGGCCATATTAAGAGAGTGGTGGGAGGAGAAGGTCCAGAAACCCAGCCCTCTCGCTGCATGTCCCGAGGCCCCAGTAGCATCACGGTGGCCCTGAAAGGTCTGTGGACAAATGTGACTTATAAGACAGAGCTGACCCAAATGCGTTATCATAGTATTTGATGTCTATTGATGTCGTCTTTTGCGTCACTCTTCAATTCAGAAACCACAAATGTTTTGATTGAAAGCTGTGTCAATGAGTGTTTATCTTATCCCAGTTTTATCTGGGTGCAAATCCTCATGTCTGTCTGTTAATCAGACTAAATGTGGACATGTCTCTTTATTGCCACTTGATTCAGTGTTGCTTATTTTTTTCTACAACTCGTCTCTACGTCTCTACGTTGATGAACTCATCTGTTTAACAACTTTTATTTTTCTCTGGAAGTAGCCACAGTTATAGATTTATTTGGTCTAATTATCTGTCGACCTAACATTGTCACAACTATTACAGATGTATGTGACTTGTTTACATTATATTTCTAATAACTGTAGTGTTTTGCACATTCATGGAGCCCATCAGTGATTGTAAAGCAGAGCTGTGAGTGAGGAGAGTCGAGGGTTAAATAGTCGACCCCTCCACACATTTTGCATGAGGGAATGCAAGAAGCGGAGTGCTAGCAGAGCTGGGAAAGCAGCGGCAGCCCAGACAGGGCTCAGGGTAACGTGATCTCAGCGCATCCAGGACCAGCTGGTCAACCAGCCTCCATCACATGGGTCCCATAGATGTTAAGGTGGAACATTAGACTCCTGCAGGCCGGTGGGGGGTGCACAGACTTCCTACACTTGATGCAAAGTTATTTTCAGAGCTAAATGCTTGAACTCCATGTTGCTTAAAAGACATGCGAGGTGCAGGTGAACTGTTTTCTCAACATCTTCTTACCTTAACTCTTCCTGTTGTGGATTCGTTTTGGTTTAAAGGTTTCTGTGGGTCTTAAAAAGTCTAAAATTTCAAAATCTAAATTTTTGGCCTTAAAAAGCCTTCTATGTCTTAAATAAGTTTTAACAGGTCTTGTTTTCTTAGTTTTTTTTTACAATTCTTTTCATTCCATGGGGTTACAGTTCTTTCTTATGCTACTATAATTCACAGTGTTATTATTATGACTACAAATGAGACCAACATTCATCTTATATTGCAGCTGAGTGTAAGGCTGCACGAGTCTCCTTGGTAACGGATCTTAGCTTTTAGCTATTGGGAAGTGCAAGTTTTGCGATGTCTCTGGACTCTGACATTGATTTTTTTTTTTATTATTATCATGATATATGTCTTAAATTCAATTTATAATGGTCCTAAAAAGTTCTTAAAAAGTCTTAAATTTACTTTGATGAAACCTGCGGACACCCTGGGATAGCGTTCAGGGACTTTTCTCTGACTGATTTTGATGTATGTGAGATATATGTTTGTGTTTGGATTTGTTGTTTTATGTTAGTATAAGCTACTGGATGCCTACAATTTCTCTCGGGATGAATAAAGTATCTCTCTCTCTATGTATAAAACTGTTATGAAACTGCAGTTGATCACCAATTCTATTTTCTGCTGGGTGATTAGCAGATGGTAATCAACTTTATTGTTTATGACGGCACAGTCTATTCTCTCTTTTCCTCACTATATTCAGGTTTGAAGGAGAAGTGTGTGGACAGCCTGGTATTCGAAACGCTCATTCCCAAACCCATGATGCAACACTACATTAGCCTGCTGCTCAAACACCGCCGTCTTATCCTGTCTGGACCGAGCGGGACGGGTAAGAGCTACCTGGCTTCCCGGCTGGCTGAATACCTGGTGGACCGCAGCGCCCGCGAAGTCACCGATGGCATCGTGGTCACTTTTAACATGCACCGCCAGTCATGCAAGGTGACAGAGAGCAACGTCCTGTATGAAACTAGATGATTTGGTCATATTGTCATCTCTCTCACTCTCTCTTTCACTTTCTCTAACCTGTCTCTCCTCAGGATCTGCAGCTTTATCTCTCCAACCTGGCCAATCACATCGATCGGGAAACCAGCACGTCAGAAATACCGCTGGTCGTTATTCTGGATGATATTCACGGGCCTGCTTCCATCAGCGAACTTGTCAACGGTGCTCTCACTTGCAAATATCACAAATGGTACGCCCCATGTGTATGGACTGAAACTAACTGCAAGAGTATTTATGTGATCATTTAATGCAGCTTAAACTAATGTTGTTCCTGTTCCTTAGTCCTTACATTATTGGAACAAGCAATCAGCCAGTGAAGATGATAGCGAACCACGGCCTTCATCTGAGCTTCAGGTTGGTTGAAGGAATGGTTGTGGAAGTATTTTCATCTCCTGCAGTATTGTAGTTATTGTGTGTTCTGGGTGAATTTGTCCTGATTACACTGGGGTTAGATTTGACGCTCACTGTGGAGTCAACAAGTCAATGAATGAAAATCCTCTTAAAGCAGGTCAATAGGAAAAGGGGAGTTGATGTGTTTATTTGTGATCTGATGCAGCATGATGAATACAGTTTGATTTCGCTCCGTGCCATGAATACCAATACTGAGTTTACTTTGTTATTGTTAAGACAAAAATAAATTGTATTCACTGTATTTTAAGATCTGAAATTTCTAAGTACATGCACATTTGTAAACGACAGTCATGACTCTATAACCTGCAACATTTTTACCTCCTGTTTATTGTTTATTAAGGATCCTCATTAGTCCTCACCGTATTGAAGACTATTCTTCCTGGGGTCCAAGACAAGCATAAACAAATATTATTAGGCAAAATACATATTGTTATATAAGAACAATGAAAACATCCTGAATTTTATAAACTCCCAAAACCAGAAACTCATCAAACAAGGGTCCTAAGAAGTCTAAAAATTTAGGATTTGACTGTGAAACTGTCAAAGCAACATTTTGTTAACTAAAATTATGATATTATTACTATTATGACCGATTACAATAGCAGAACTGTTTTTTTTAATACATTTACTTGAATGATACTGTCACGTTGACAAGGGAAGAGGATTTAGCCAAATGGAAATTAAATCAAACAAGACCTAAATAAGAATGTATGTTCTTAATGTAACTAAATTGTGGTGGGTTAATTGGGTTTCCTCAGTCAAAATATAGGAAGTACCATTTCTCAATCCAATTTTCAACCAGTCAGTCCCTATGGGTCTAATTTAAACTGTAACCTCTAATGTTGATGGAGGACTGATAAGAAGGCTAATCCCATATGTGGCTATAGAAATGCCCTCTGATGTACAAACTTGTAAGTTTGTGTTTGGAGATGACTTTTTGGCATGTGCCTTTCATCATCTTAGGATGGTGACCTTCTCCAACAACGTGGAGCCAGCCAACGGCTTCCTGGTGCGCTACTTGCACAGGAAGCTGATGGAGTCTGAGGATGAGAGAAGCTTGACCAACGAGGACCTGATCAGGGTGTTGGACTGGGTGCCCAAACTGTGGTATCATCTGCACGCCTTCCTGGAGAAGCACAGCACGTCGGACTTTCTCATTGGTATGAAACACACTCTCATCAGAAGGATCGGGTGTGACTTCAGGACTGAAGAGAGCTTGCTGCATTTCTATTTCATAGGGAATATTGAGGACCTTAGTGTGAATGATGTCTTATGTGTCCTTAGTGTTCCTCCTTCTCCTCCCGTGTCCCCTCAGGCCCCTGCTTTTTCCTGTCCTGCCCGGTCACGGTGGATGAGTTTCGATCCTGGTTCATTGATCTTTGGAACCACTCTATTATTCCTTACCTGCAAGAGGGGGCCAAGGACGGCATCAAGGTAAGAAACCACAGCCAACTAATTTAGAAAAAGGTCTCCAGCTAGTTTTTGAATTCTTCCACACGGAGGGCTGGGGGCTTCCCCTTTCACAGGAATGTTTGCACTTTAATTTGAGTGTAATAGTTTTGGTAATAAATATGTTGTGACTCTTCAGGTCCACGGCCAGAAGGCGGAATGGGAGGACCCAGTGGAGTGGGTCAGAGGCACCCTGCCTTGGCCGTCTGCCCAGCAGGACCAAGCAAAGCTGTTCCACCTGCCTCCCCCCAGCATCGGCTCCAGCAGCCCCGGTCAGCCCTGCGAGGAGAGGCCTCACAAGGAGACTCCACCCAGCTCCATGGAATCTGATCCCCTGGTAAGAGAGCACGTCATGATTTTTTTTATTTTCTTCTTTCCCCGTCTGAATTATCAACTTTGTAAAATACTTAAAAACTGAAATGGATCCTTCAGTATTGCTGATTTCTCAACTTTCTCTTCTTTGTTGTAGATGGCAATGCTTTTGAAACTTCAAGAAGCTGCCAATTACATTGAATCCCCAGACAAAGAAGACCCTAGCCTGCCTAGACTTTGAACACAAAGCTTACACTTAACACTTCATATTTGATTTTTGATTTTTTTTTTGTCCACTGCAAGGACGCAGTGTACATTCAGGAACAAAGGATCCCTCAGAAGGGGTTGTAGGGTGATTAAAACTGTCATTAGGCCAGCAGTAGGTTAAATGTATAACTGGGTAATTACAAATCATTTCATTACATACAGTATTTTTTAAAAAATTTTCACAAGTATTGAATGAACTATATTACTTTACTGTGTATTTGACTGGATGACATTGACTTCAGTTTCCTTTTCCCACCACGTTAGCACTCAGTGCTCTTGGATCGGTGCTAAGAGATCACCAAAAATCGTCTCAGCACTTTCACTTCAGGTGATTTCTGTCCTTGCAGTCCATCCTGTGTTGTGCTCAAGTGCATAATGGGATACGGAGTGCCTGTCAGCAGGAACTATTCTCAATTATGGTGACTAATTTTTGGAAAAGAGTATGACAGCATGACAGATGCTACTATTTATTGCAAAGTTCCTTGGTACATATCGACTGTATAAGTCTTTGAGGCCAAATCTTATACATATGCAATCCTGAACTTTACATCCTGAGCAGGTAAAACAAATGAAATGCCTTAACAAAGACGTCAATGTCACCTCAACTTTAGCAGAGTACACTGGTGCTTTCATCAATATCATAAGACAGTCAGGAATCACTTATTTCTTCAACCCTCATTATTTTTTATTTTCCATTTCTTTCTTTTTTTCAACAATATGAAATGTTAAAGGATCACTTATCAGTATATGTTTTTACATATTGTATTCATCTTTATTAATATTATGGCTTATAAGTTATTTAAACTTGCTGTCATACTCTTTTGCATAAAACAAAACTAATTTATCAGTGATGTGAGTTCATCACTTTGTCGCTGCACAGTACCATCATTTCCAAGCACTTACTGCAGTTTTATGAATTGCTTCATGTAAAACATGTGTCACCAATGTTGCCATATATATCAGGTATTAGATAGTTATTACACAGGGATTATGTAACATAACAAACACCCTCTGGCTAAAATAGATTGAGCAAATGCTATTTGAATCCAATTCAGTTTTTTTCTGTAACATTTATCTTGGAAAGAGTCAATTTTCTTTTTTTATCTTTCACTCCACATTCAGAGTAGTTACTGTATATATTATGTACATACAATCAGGCTACATCAAATTATTTTATCTATATTAGTTGGTGCAAATGTCTAATATACTGAACCAAATACTGTACTTTAATTAATCATGTGTATTGACTGTCAAGTTAGTGGTTTCAGTTCAACCATGAATGTATAGAAAAAACAACCATAGAACAGTATCACTCATGTAGTAGGTGCTTTTAAAAGAAGCCTTATTGCAACGTTCCACTGCAAAACATTTTGAACAATGTCTGAGTAGAGTGATTTTAAAGCTACCTTTGCCCATTTTCCTTTATAAGAGTTCATGCACTTCACAAACAGAATTAAAAAGTTTCATTCTAACACTTATTATCATCATTTAGGTACGCATGGTGCTCTTTTCTTCAACAAGGTTCCAGACTGTTCCAGTGTTGAACAAAGATCACGTAGACTTTCAGGCTAGGTTAGCAGAGTTTTATGTCATACAGTAGAAATGACAACACTTAAGTAATGTCAATTAAATACATCTGGAAGATAATGTCTGATATTTTTAGGAGATGTTGAATAACTGTTGAAGACATTTTGTAGAGACAGTGAAGTCATGTCAGACAATGTAGATGGTAGTGTTGTGCGGTATTCATATTTCAGAACACTTACACGTAAATGACAGTCATGGGTACACGACACAGTGCAAAGTGACTATGGAGAGTAGTTGTTCCAAGGCAAGAGTAAAAAGCAAAAGACTTAAACATTTTTTCACTTTGTGTCAATTTTTGTAAAAAAAAAAATAAAATAAAAAAGCCCTAATGGAGTAAAAGACCGACAAAGTGGTATTGTCAATATAATTCACCTGTGTCATTATTTAGGTGCTCAGACTAAACTTCACATGTACATAAATCCTGTTAATGAATGTCAGACCACTTTTATGACAGCTCAATAAGAAAGTTAAACATTTTCAATTGTATCTGAGCTGCTAATTGCTTTAAGGCTGATAACAGAACTTCAAGCTACTCCGCAGCTCTGATTGGTCACATAATAAACTTAAAATAAATTAAGGAATTAAAGACCTCAAAGAGCAAAAAGATACCAAAAGGCCAGTGACTCTCACACTGGTCACATGCCGATTGAGAATAATGTCAGTTTTTGTAAATATGTCGGTATTAGACAGTATTACCAACCCTGGTCTGTTTCTGCAGGTTAAGTAAGCCATCAGCTCCAGCTTCTCATCTCATTCACTGGTTGTTGTGCCTGTTGCTCTGTAGTAGCTGTGATTTGTGTTTGCTTACTGGTGTATCAGGACTATGCAGCAACTTCTACTGGTGTTGGCAATCAGCAAATGTCTGATCCTCATGTGCAATGCAGTATTTTCATCTGGTCTGTCTTTGAATTGCTAATTTGGACCAAATTGCACCATGGGACCAAAGTGGAAGGTTATTTTAGCAGGTGCTACTGAGCCTTAAAGAGAAGAGGATTTGTGTGGTGTTGCATTGAGAACAGGGTTCATAGATGTAGTTAAAGAAATGAAGCACTTTGGAAGGTGTTTCATATGTTTTGTCCTTATGAATGGCAACAAAAGGTATCATAACTGGACTTGTAAATGGTCAAACGACAAGAAAATCAGCACTTCACTGATTGCATAGTTGATTTTATGTAGAATCAAACCAGATAAAGAGATGAATTTGATTTATTTAGCCAGTACAGGTTGCTGAATAGTCATATTTCTGCAAAGCTTGTTGTGGGTACTAAACTAAGATTACAAAAAAGAAAAAGTTATGCGATATCTAATGTCACTGAAGTGCAAATGTTAAGGGTTTCTAAGTGTTGTAAATGCATGTAAACTTGCTGTAATGAGAAAAAAACCTGACATTGTATTGTTAGGAAAATCATTCTAGATAATGTTTTGCCTTTTAATACTCCAAATGTTTGATATTTCTTTTTCTTTTTCTAAAGAATCCTTTGTAAAACTTAATTTCTCTATTTTGTACAGGACATCACTGTAAAGATTGTAAATAGGTCAGCATTCTGGATGCGGCAACAATCATTAAGGGACAGGGAAACAAAAAATCATGCTTGAGAGAAGGGTATATTTCTTTAGAGTTGGATCCATACATGGATAAGGCATGTTTCTGAAGGCTTTCATCCACCTATCACTGGTTGTTGGAATCAATAAAATACATGTTATATTTATTCTGTTGCTTCTTGTGTCAGTTTGACAGTGTTGATTCGGTAATAAGAACTACATTATATATATATATATATATATATATATAAGACATTTTTTTTTGGGGGGGGGGGGGTTGTGGTAGGAACTCTTTATTTTTGGCTTCATTGGGCAAAAAATCAATAACAATTTTTTTCATACTAAAACTCAAGTGATCTAAGAGAAAACTAGACTTGCGTGACGTGCGGGAGACTTTGGCCAATCCCAGCTCACTGCCCAGTGACAGAAAGGAAAGAAAGAAAAGCTTTAAATGAGCATATAGAGACGATAGGAATGTTGTAGGATTAAAAACAGTAATACAATTCTATATTGCTTTTTACCATAAACATAAATCCTGATCATAAATACACTGAATAGCATAATTTAATTCAATTTGCCACGATTGTATTATTAATTATGACACACTTAAAGTGAATTAGTTATAGATTATGTACAGTCGTTGATGTAGGCCTACAGTGAGTGTTAATGAGTGAGACAAACAGACATAGATGTCTGAGTCAGACATGGTGCTCAGTATCTGTTACATGTAATACATTAAGAGGCGGTGCCTGAACCTGCCGGGACCTATTTAAGCCTGCCACCCCCGCAGGAATGTCGGCATTGGATCCATATCCAAGGTCGGACCTAACCGCATTGGGAATTAGCTGCAACCGTCAACATGCCGTCCAAGCCTGCCCCGATCAAGAAGGCGGCTAAGAAAGAACCAGCCAAGAAAGAGGAGGCGAAGGCTCCTGAGGCTGCTCCGGCCGAAGCCGCCCCAGCCGAAACCGCCCCAGCCCCGGCTGAGGTGGAAGCTGCACCCGCTGAGGCTGCTGCCCCTGCCGAGGAAGAGCCCACCCCTCCACCCGCAGATGGTAATGCACCGAGCGCAGCGGCTCGTGAGCCACGAGTTACCCCCCGTTATACGGCATACAGTTCATCTTCAGTTTTTATTTCTCAGTGGATGAACCTTGGATTAATTAGCTAACCTTTTAATTAAAGCCTACGTAGTCGGTTCACCTCATGGTAAGCCCGCGGTAACCTTTCCGCACGCGCACTCATTGTGAAAGTGCCGTGTGCAAGAAGTTGTACCCTCGACGTAAAACGTGAAAAGCATGCTAACTGCTCAAAGCGCCTGCTTGGATTCCTCCAACACTGTGTGATGTTAGCTTGCAAGCTAATATGCGCTTTTATATGCTAGCTACTTCAATGAAAGCTCCCCTAACGAACACACATTAACACACCTTAATATCTTGGATACATTAAACTGGTCAAGGTAGTTATATAACGAATATTAAAACCTGTTTATTAAAAAAAAAGTTTTTTTCTGAACCTCTAATTGCTGCAGAAATGGTATTGCTGCAGAAGTGGTATGAGGGCGTATCTCAGTGACCACCTAACTCACCCATTGCTCTTTATTTGAACTTTACCCCTTTTTAATTTAATAGATTTAACCTCCTTTATAAGGATTTTGAAATATTGAACATATTTCCCAAATGTTATGCATCTACTGTTTACCACTAACCTATAATAGCCGCTGCGCCTGCTAGAGAGGAAACACCCGCTGCTGCTGAGGCCCCTGCAGATGGTAAAACGTAGTATTAACAAAGATCTTGTTTAAGAATTCTTAAAACTTTAACCTCTTACACTAAAAGACAATTGCACTACTATCTAATCCCGATATCTTCTAACCTCTAATATCAGCTGCCGCTTCCACAGAAGAAACGCCAGCTGCTGCTACTGCTGAGGCCCCTGCTGATGGTACAGAAATCACATGAGCAACCACAGACATCATACTTTATTACTTTTTGAATCTTCAACCTCGTACTTTAAAGCTAACACTAACTACTTTATGACACTTTGATCACAGTCTGCAGTCTCAACCCACGGATCATTTGTTTCGAACATGTCCCATCCCATGCTGCCATCCCAATGCACTAATTATTCACATCTAACATTTAATAATAGCTGCTGCCGCTCCAGCTGCAGAGGAAGTTGCGCCCGCTGTTGATGCTGAAGCACCTGCTGATGGTAAAACAGAACATGTTCCTGTTCACTCCTCTCTGTAGAATCTGAGAGGATTTTAGGCATTTGAGACAAACTGGATTACGGTATATAGAATTGTGAAGCTATAAAGTACAGTCAGAAACTGGATTTTATTTGATTCTGTAGCGTCGCTCTGCTGATTACACGCTGCTAATAATGTAAATATTTTTTTTAACACCAGCTGAAGCTCCTCCGCCAGAAGAGCTTAAACCGCCCTCACCTCCACCACCCCCACCCAAAGGTAAAGGTCTATTCAGAAAGGAAACTTCATCTCAGAGCAATTAGATTCAACCGTCATCTCTCATTTTATTACGGTGTTAATATAAAGAACTTCATCTCTTATGAACCCCAATTTGAAATTGACTTCTGATTGAAATGACTGCCTTTTGGAAATGTCAGTTGAATAATGAAATGTGTTTTTTTGTGTGGCGTCTGTAGAGCCCACGAGTGCCCCAGTGGATCTTTTTGTTGAGGATAAGAATGACACTTCAGTCACAATCATTTGGAGCCAGCCAGAGGTCGTCGGCAATTCCGGTCTGGATGGATACACCATTGAAATCTGCAAGGATGGAAGTAAGTCCTGCTCTTGATCTCAAGCACTGAATACCGGCATGTGTGACAAAAATGTCAGCTGACCTATGAATAATTTTGACAGCTCATTTTAGGTTTTTACAGAAAGTATCACCTTATCTATAATATCTACAATGCTATCTTTACTGTTAAAATGCTTTTCATATACACCCAGGAACGTGCTAAATTGCTGTTTTGATGTGGGTCAGCCATATCTGTTACAGCTGTCCCCGAAGTGTCACTCCGAGAGTTATATTATGAGCTACCTAACCTCTCCCTACAAGGAAAGAGGCATTTTAGGAGTTGCTATGGTCTTGCTGGAGGTTCTGCTTTTAGAATAACAGCCCTAAGCTAATATCAGCAGCAGTTCAATGCAGGCTTGATTTAGTAGACAGGGCAAGGACACAACAGCAATTTCATGTCTAATACCACAAAGATAATTTATGTCAAACATAATCACTCTAGTTCTGTTACAGAGCTGCGCAACAAGCTGTGCCAACTGTCGCAATTCATTAATGCTGTATGAATTAGATGTTTTCCTCTCTGTCCGCCTGCAGTTTCCACTGTCGGCACGCTCTATGATCAGTCTTTATCCTTAAATATTAAGATGAACAAGAGCTCGGCCTTCATTTTGTATAATCTCCCCATTCAGCTGAGGACTGGAAAGCAGTTAATGAGGAGCTGCAGAAGTCCTGCCGCTTCGTCATCAAGAACCAGACCACCGGTGACCGTCTGAAGATCCGTGTCGTAGCTGTGAACGCTGGCGGCCGCAGCCCGCCTGTCGCCCTCCCCGAGGCCGTCCTGGTGAAGGAGGTCGCTAGTAAGTAGTGTTCAAGATCCATTTCAGCTCAGAGCATAACTCAACATATAGTAATAAGCACAAGAAATGAACTACTTCCTCTATCACAAATAAATGTCATTTAAGATAAAAGTAACTGATCCAACACATGGAAACTGAAGTGTCAAAGGAGCTAATGAATTTACGAGAACAGATGCATCGTAAACATGAGCTTTAAAAAACACTGATACTAGAAAGCTAAATACAATATACAGTAAAAAGTGGGAAAAGGCTTCCTAAATGGGTCAGTGAATATACAAAAAGATTACAAGCGGAGCCATTAAATGCAGAAAAGTAAAAAAACTATTTTAATAATATATGCACAATTACATCATCGACTAAATATGAAATACCACATACACCATACATACAAACATAGTACTTACAAAGTGTATTGAAACACAATAACCAGGAATCAGTGTAAAAAGTCATCATTAGGCCATTTTCTTAATTCATTTTTTTAAATATGGTTCTGTTTGCCCCAGGTATGACATGCATCTGGATCTTAACTTTACCATGACAAAAATTTAAATCAGATTGCAAACAATCGTTTTCTTTTATTTTAGACATATAAATCTTTACTTAAAATTGGGGTTTATTATATTAGGACACAGCATAGACTGGGTTTCCACTAATCTTATGGGATTAGCTATGTGATTAGCATAATCCTGCAGGATTAGTTTAATCCATCTGTAAAGATAAATAAATATGCGACAATACTATTTGACACAGGTCTGGACTGAACTTCATAGAGCTATTTATTAAAGTAGAGTTGTCGAGTGCAGGAGTCAAAATGGAGCAGCTCAGCAATGTTTTCATCTCGGCCGCCCGTGTCCCGTTGGCACACACTGTACCTGCACTGTTAACGTTAGAACTGAGGCCTCACTCCTTTCCACTTTGACTTGAAACACTGACCCACCAAACCACAGTGTCAGAATGATGCACTTGTTAAGTAGACGGGTTTTACTGATGCCGTACACCTTACAGTGTTAATCACAGACGGCATCTCTCAAGTGATTTGTGGGAAAATGACGATTGGACCCGAGGGCCTGAAAAGAGGAGCTACGTTACTTGTTCTCGCTCGTATATCATCGTTATGCGTAACGAAGAGCCGAACAAGAAGGAATGGCAATTTGATCCCAGTCGGCAATATTTCAATACTCACACGTCCATGTTTACCCTCATGTTTACCCTAGCAGGCGTTCCCCCACACACAGAAACAACTCATGAATGGTTTCCGACAAAATGACCAACTAGCTTTTGGAAAAATAGCTGGGATGTCCTAGTCATTAACCCGGATTGTTCTGAGGAGGCGTTGGCATTGCTTTGTGATCCCTGCTAGGATTCATACGGGGGGGGGGGGGGGCATGAAGATCAATGGTGACAAGTAATCTGACTGCAAGCAGGTGGGGGCTGTGGGGCAGGAGAAGGGGGTGGAGGGTAAATTCCAGCGGGTGGGGGTGGTGGATATGGAGCTAGCTTCTCAGGTGACACCCAAATCTAATGACACTTCCAGAGATTCCCTGTTTATTTTGCAGCATGCCACGGACTTTGCAGGGAGAACACTCATTAAGCCTAATCCTCTGAGTCAAGTGATAAGACACTTAACATGCTGTTTATGCATTCTAACATGTACATCTCACTTTTTCTTTACACAAAATGCTTCTTGTTCCAGTTTCCGTGCTTAATTTATCTATGATTTTAATGCACTCTGACGTGAGTTTCAGTAACTGAATCTCCCGATCGTGCGTCATGAGGAGAGGTGATATACTGCAGGACGCTTTCTTTATTTAGAGTCCTGACAAATGTTGCTTTGCTGGACTCAGCAGGTGGTGCCTCTCACCAAATCACTTTTACAAATGAGCCTCAGCAAAGATCCTTCTGAGGCATGGTATCGTTTCAAACGTCACAGTGGCTAACTATCCGTGTCATTTTCTTTGTTTTAGGATGATTTAGTGGGCTTTTTACAAGTTTATGCACAATGAGGGGAGATTAGGGAAGCACAGATGAGCCACCAGGGCACCTCACGCCTCTGATTTTCTCACACCTCTTCATATTTAAAATGATTTACATTCCCTACATGCAAGTTTTACATCTCTATGTTTTCAATTTGCTGATTTATTTTCTGTTTAAATTTGTCCCAATATGGCAATTGTACGTGTCAACTGGGCAAAATAGAGAAATCAAATATCACTATATTCTTGACCAAATACCTCAATGTTGATATTGCGACATTTTATGGTTGACTATTAGTGCTTTAACAAAATATTATTTACACACTGAGATTTTTTATGAATATTCTCCAGAAATGATTTAATGACTTAGTGGGTAAAGTTCATTAATAGAACAGGAACAGTCGGGTAAGTTCAGAAAATGACATAATTTAGTGTAATGCAACCTGTAAAACCAGGTGAAGACGACACTTATCATATTACGATATATCCAAAATCTAAGTCTCATATCGCAATATCGATATAACATCAATATATTGCCCAGCCCTAATATGTATGCATTCACATAAACATACACAAATACTAACCGTCTTTCCATTGGTTCTTGTCCCTGACAATATTATGTGCAACTTCTACATTTATTTACCCTTGTTTTAATCCATACAAAGTCCTACTTGTCCCAACTTCTGAGAGTGGAGAGATAAAGCCAAAGGTACAAACGACTTGGAGAAACCTTTACAACCAGTTAAAGCCCATACGTACCCTGATGGCTCCGGTGGATGTCCCCTGGCTGACATTGGCTTAGAGCAGCTCAGTGGCTTCATCGATTTCTTTTAGGATTTGTGGGCCGCAAAAGCAAAACGAAAATCCTTTTGTTTCACTCCAAAAATCTCTTTACAGATCCTAACAATCCTTTCCAGGCTGTGTCTGTGTCTTGTCGTCACTGTTCCTTCATTGATACTATTAAATCGTTTTTGTCTCTAGATCGTCCCAAGGTCCGCCTGCCACGTTTCCTCAGGCAGAGATACGTCGCTAACGTTGGAGAGAAGATCAACCTGAGCATCCCCTTCACAGTAAGCTGAAGATGACTGTATCATCCTGTAAATGCACAATAAATAAAACTACAGAACTCCACACAAGTCACTGTCTGAGAGATATTTACTGGATACATTTTTTTGTTTGTCACCAGGGTAAACCCAAACCTGTAGTCACCTGGACAAAGGACGGGCAGCCCCTGGACACAAAGAGGGTGAACATCCGCAGCACTGACAGAGACAGCATCCTGTTTATCCGCACAGCCGAGAGAGACGACTCCGGCGTGTATGAGATGTGTGTGAAGGTGGAGGACTTCGAAGACAAGGCTTCACTCATCCTTCAAATTGTCGGTGAGCAAAGATGTTGCATCACGCAGAGGGACGTATAATTACTGTGTTCATGAGACAGTGAAGAATTATACGTGGATGATTAGTTTTTATGTATTTCAAAAGTGTTGGTTGTTCACAGAGCTGCCGGGGCCTCCCGCCAGTGTGAAAATTGTGGATACCTGGGGCTTCAATGTGGCTCTGGAATGGACTCCACCCAAAGACAATG
This sequence comes from Etheostoma cragini, assembly GCF_013103735.1. Taxonomy (NCBI): domain Eukaryota; kingdom Metazoa; phylum Chordata; class Actinopteri; order Perciformes; family Percidae; genus Etheostoma; species Etheostoma cragini. Next base: position 22,024,781 of record NC_048410.1, read on the forward strand.
GAAACACAGAAATCACAGGTTACACAGTCCAGAAGGCCGACAAAAAGACTGGAGTAAGTTTTTCAGTATCAAAGGGTGCAGGAAGATCCCCCCCCCCCCCCCCCCCCCCCCCCCCCCCCCCCCGACACTAGCCTGGAAATCCAGACCCAAATTTGAAAGATTAAGGGTCTGGCATCGAGCAATGAAAGTCGCCCATCTAGAGGGGCGGGACCAAAGGTGCATTTGAAAATCTTACTGCACACAATTGGATAACACTACGACCAATCACAACAACAGCACAGGCTGACGTATCCAGAGCCCCATACACTCAGCTACCAGCGGAGCTAACTGGTAGATTAAACTCTGGTCATCTGTTTAGCTCACCTCTGGCCCGCCTATATCAGATACACCGATGCAATTGGTCCAGCTCGGCTACAAGGGTATAGTTAATGAGCAGCATTACTCGATGCCAGAGTGACTCGCTGAGCAAATTCAAATTGTGCTCTCACGAAAACTCTGGATTTCCAGGGTACCATGACACAGTACTCACAGTAAATCTTGAATCCTTAAACCTCGTCCTGCTGTGTGTCTGCAGGACTGGTTCACTGTGCTGGATCATTACCACAGGCTGAATGCCACAATCTCTGACCTCATCATGGGCAACATCTACAAGTTCAGAGTGTTCGCTGAAAACAAGGTTGGAATGAGCGAGAACGCTACCGTTGCAAAGGAGGAGGCCAAAATCTTGAAGACAGGTAACTTTCTACTTTTGGTTCCACGGAGCAATTCATTTACTGCTTTATTTCAGAGCTGCACCGATGAGTTGATGAATTGATTAGTTTTCAACTATTAAATTAATTGCCAACTATTTTAATAATCGGTTTGAGTCATTTTTTTATAATAAAAAAAAAAAAAAGATTTCTCTGATTCCAGCTTCTAAAATGTGAATATGTTCTTGTTTTGTCTCTCCTCTGAGACAGTAAACGGAATATATTTGAGTTTTGGACAAAACAAGACATTTGAGGATGTCATTTTTGGACTTTGGGAAACAGTGATCCACATGTTTCACCATGTTTTGACATTTTTATAGATCAAACAACTAATCGAGAAAATCAGTTGCAGCCCCACTTTATACTCTTTGCCCTGTTTTCCTTAAGCTATCAACTCATTCACTTTCTAATTTTGGTTTTGAAAGTTTATTATCGACTGACGCCACATTAATATTGGTGTGGTCTGCTAGTAGACCCGGCTTTATTCTTTCATTTTTGACGTTTGGGAACAGTATGCACAACTAAATAACCTACCATCAAAAGTCCACTCTCAGCAGACTCTGAAAGCTCAGGAAGTAAATAAGGAGACCTTTGAGTCTAAATGAGAAGGTTATAGATCCACAGGCAACTGATTCATATAAAGTAGGTCCATAACACATATTCCTAAGAAGGGTTGCAGTTCCTGAGATGAGCATGTGAAATAAATGGGCCAAATTAAGACTCTATTAACATCCATGCATCTTTATTTCTCTTCCATTCTCCAGCCATTGACTACAAGCCCCCCGAGTACAAGGAACGCGACTTTACCGAGGCGCCCAAGTTCACCACCTCTCTGAACGACAGAGCCACCACTGTCGGCTACAGCACCAAGCTGCTGTGCTCCGTCAGGGGATTCCCTAAAGTACAGTAACTGTTCCTGCATGCTCGACCAGTGTCATGTCTCTTCCATTTATCCACTGATTTAACAGCTCCAGCACAACATTAGCACCACAGCTGATTCTTGTCTTTAAACGACACATCTGCTTGCATATAGTTTGTTTTCCAAACTGGATTTCCCGACTGGCCTGTCACTGAACTCACCACTAAGGCAGAATTTTCAAAACAACCCTGCTCACACAAGAATAACTCAATTAACCCTCTTGTTGTCTTCCCGCCGACCTGGACTATTTTTTTTTCTGAGTCAAAATTGAAAAATAAAAAACCTTTTCTCAAGGTTATGGTCGTCTTTTTCGACCCTTTTGCGGCTTTCCTCCAATGATTTTATCACTTTTTCAACGTTTGTCGACTTTTTCTAAGCCTTTTGAAATGTTCTTGTTTTTCCCCCAAAATGTTTCAAGCTATTTTTTTTTACATTTGTCACTTTTTTCGACATCCTTTCACATTTGTCACTTTATTTGACATTTGTTCACATTTTTGTCACTTCATTAACATTTTTCTCTCTTTTTTCTCTGTTCTTTTACAATTTTTTTCTCCAAATGCTATAAAATTGACAAAAAACACACAAATTCAAAGAAATTAGTGAACTGATTATTTATTTAACTTGTGAGGAGCGTTGTTGGGAACCATCCACGTGACTTTTTGGGGAAAACTAGTTTGAAAGAAACCCAAATTTCTGATATAGAAACTTTTTGGAAAGGGGTCAAATTTGAGCCAAAGACAACAGGAGTGTTAATATGACAAATATGCACAAACTACTTGTCTGAAGCAGTATTGCAGCAGTGAGTGTTTTTTTTTTTTTTTTTTTTCTGAGCTGAGAATGTGTAAAATCTTAATCTGGTCTCGGACGCTGGCTGTCTGAGCCTTGCCCTCCTGTTCGGGCTCATATTCCCATTGGGTCGCTAACAGAACAGGAGTCTAGATGGTCTTGAAGAAGGCTAGAATTAGCATTCTTTGCGTTAGAAGTAGGGGAGGAGGTTAAGAGGCCATGGGGGGGCAGATCAGAGGGGTCATGTAACATTGTAACATTCCCTGTGGCCCCCCAGGAGGTCCTCCCTTGTCAGTGACATTAAAACTCCCAAACTGGCATTCTGCTGTGTGGCCACTTCAATTAAAAGGGTTTCTCTAGCACAAACATAGAAACAACACTGCTGCTTGTATACATTTCAGGTGATAGTTTTGACATCACGTTTTTTAATCCGATAATTCGTTATAGCCCAAGGTTATATGGATGAAGAACCAGATGATTATTGGAGACGACCCCAAGTACAGGCAGGTTTGCGTCCAGGGAATCTGCACTCTGGAGATCCGTAAGCCTGGGAACTTCGACGGGGGGGTGTACTCCTGCAAAGCCAAGAACACTCTCGGAGAAGCAACTGTCAGCTGCAAGCTGGAGGTCAAACGTAAGCATAAATATATATCTTTAAAACCTCTTTTTAATCAATTTATGGTTATAATAATTATATAAAGGAATAAGTGTCTGAGTTGTATACCTCCTGAAAGCATATAACCTTTCTTTGTGTTCAACAGAACCAGTGGTTCCAGATTCAGAGAAGAAATAAGTCAACATTCACATTCTCACAGGTCAGAAATGGGTAGGAAAAGTGCCTATCAACCATAAAACATACACACATGATAAAATTGTCTTATTTTTTGGGGTTAAGTTTAAGTTTTTACTTGTAGTTTAGTTGCACAGCATGGATATTTGTGAAAATGAATGTAATGAAAGTTTAATGATGAAGCTGGATTTATTGGATAGGTTGATCTTTATGAGTCCTGAGGTGACATCGGCCTTCTCCATGATTTGCTTTCCATACATGGAGGGTGCTAAACTTGGAAAGGGTGGCCTCTGCCACTGAAAGAGTCCAGGAGGTGGCACCCATAAATTAAATCTGCAATGGCCCCTCGTGGACTCGGTTAGGTAACTTTATCACATTTCCTCAACTCAGCAGTAGCAGCAGCCTACTTTTAATTGCAGGTTACTTGCTCAACATTAACATTTTTTTGGAGCCTTAATCTGGGTAATGTTGTAGTTTTATTTAATACTAGATAAATAACTGCTGGGTAAAGCTTAGTTTTTACATATATTTAAAAGAAAATACAGAATTCTTTTTAGTTAAGCTTTATTTCCGTCCTTTTTTTAAGTGACTCTGAATTGCTGCAGTATCTGCAACTGCAGTTCCGCCTCCTTTCTAACACCTGTTGTTATTTGTTCATGTGTTGCAATCCCAAATTAGGAGCAGAAGGAATGAGGTCTTTGCAGCATAAGGTGCGGGACACTTATAGCGTTTCTAAAAATGTCATGCCTCAGCGATGAATAAAGATTTTAACGTTTAAAATGTTTCTTTAACAGGGAGGTGCTGGATTCCTGGAAGAACATGTATATATGGATGGTGACCACACTACCCTGTGTTATGATGAACAATTGTTGTCGCTTCATGCCTTTATCGTTGAATACATTATTAAATCCATATCCGTGTCCAAAATCAGCTTCGCCCCCCCCCTCCCTCAACGATACTGTCCATGATAACTAAATCATCTCAAGTCTAACTAGGTGTACACCAAGACTTCTACAGCAGGAATTTACTGTTCCTCATAGAGAACTACATGTAACATCTACGTGTTTATGTCAATAAATCATTTTATTTCTGGTTTTGTTCTTTTTCAATATGGTGTGTTATTTAAACTGAAATTCCCAGAAGAAGTAGTGTAAAGGTTACAAAAGGTAAAAAAAAGACAACTTAATATTTTGCTTATTGTGAAAAACAACTATTCTAATTGACTGTCTGTTAATAAAATCCAGGAAAACAGGGACAGTCTTGCAAGTCCTCGAAGTAGATTTTGTATTTCATAGTTTTGGTATATACTAATTATACATATTTAAACAAACAAACTTTTCATATATTCCCTAATCATTTCCATAAAGTTCAATGGAAAGAACTATGCCATTTTGTACTCATTTAGGAAAACACCAATAATAATTGAATGACTAATTAATATTTACTTTGGTTTAAAGTGTTGATTTCCTCATAAGATAAATGAAAAAATATATATTTTCAAAGTAAAAGGTTACCAAGCATTTAGAATATAATTCGTAAAGCACTGTAAACTACTCCACTCTAAGGCAGAAAGCTACTTTATCTCCTAATTGAATGAATTATTTTCCACTCCAGTCTCACTCAGCTGCTGAACGTATGAAGCCCTTTTGGCAGCAAACCAGTGAGAATCTGGAGACAGCAGAAGCTCTATTCACTTGGCCCAGACGGGCCCAAGAGCACAGCACAGAATGCCTGCACTTTCATAATAGTAATACCAGTCTATAATACTGATCTCGTTGCTATTTGACTTGAGTTGCTTGCATAGTGATGTGGGGCAGCATGCCAGAGAAAGATCCAGGTTACAGAGACACATGGGTTCACATAGAGGCTGACAAAATTAGCCTCAGCACTCCATCTCGCTCAGTTTATTTTGGGAACAAGTGCCTCGACCGGCAAAATGTGCTTTTACAGTATGTTACGGTAGAAAAAACTGAGCTGAAGAAATGCAAATCACAGATGAAAGTGGGGGGGAAATGCAAATAGAAGAGATGTCTTCATCGTCTAAACCACCACTGGGTCTCTCCCTCGGTCCCTCATCATGTTCAGATTGTATGAACCAGAGTTTGGTGCCAGATTTTATGCAAGAATACTGTTTCTTAGTAGTATACACCCTTAGTTTTACTGTGTAGAGATAGTAAGGAAGCATGTTCCATAAAGAGTGACCTAGCTCTAGAATCTGACTACGAGTGTGGCAACCTCTAGTGTTACAACGGAGAAATGACATCTGCAGGCCTTCTGAAAATGGGAGGATTGAAAGAGCTTTTTGTTGTGAGTACAACCATAAATTTCTACCTCCACATCCCAAAAATGAAATGAAAAATCAAGACCGGGTAATTACCTATTTGAGTTACAATGCTTTGATTATATTTCTGCCATTTTGTGCCGTCTGCATGCAATATTTGTGTCGTTCAGCTTTAACCTGTGGGCTGGGAGCCATAATGGGTCTCAGGACTACTTCTGGTGGGCCCCTGGAGGCTGCAACAGGGTCATGGAGCGAGAGACGTTCTCTAATTTAGGTCCTGCACCGCGAAAGTTTCAAACCTCCCTCCATTAAATCACTGATAATGTAATAACAGCACATATAAAATTTACGCCACATGTTTGAATCTGTAAAATTCAATTTTCTTGCAGTTACCTAGACTTATGAAATGAGAAATAATGTCACGTGATTTTAGAAAACTGCAAACACTGTACTCATGTTTAATCATTTGGGTGAAAGAGGCGTTCACTTTTAATGTCGATGTTCAGTTTTCTTTTTGCTGGTGATTAGATGCGATGTTGTTGTTTTTTGCTTACTGTATGGATTAATTAGTTGCTATTTTTTGTGGGGAGAGTTTCATTTGCGCAAACATACTGTATGTCAAATGTGCAAGGTCTCTATTGATGGCAACATGGGTCTGTCTGTGGGTCGGCCCACCAGTGTGGTCCAGACCTGAATATCTCTGGATGAATTGATTTTGCACAGGCGCTCGTGGGCCCCAGACAAAGTGACTGACTTTGGTGATTCCCTGACCTTTCCTTTAGCACAACCACCAGGTTCACATTTGTGGTTTTGAGTGAAACGTCTCAACAATCGATAGTCTAAGTATTCATGTCCCTCTCAGGATGAACTGTAATCCTTTTGGTGATCCTCTGACTTTATATCCAGTGTCATTGTCAGACTAAATGGTTCCAATACTTTAGTTTATGACCAAATACCTGAAAGCTAATGGCTGAAAACCTGCCGTATCTGCGCTGATGTGTTGAATGCTAATTAGCAAATGTTAGCACGTCAACACACCTAAGTAAGATGGTGGACATGTAAAACAATCTACCTGCTAATTGTCAGCATGTTAGCATTGTCATTGTGAGCTTGTTAGCATGCTTTTTACTCTTCCATTTTATATTGGAGGCTCATAATACTGCCTGGCTCCCCTTTATGAAACAACGGATCTCTATGCTGAATTATTAGTTTCATGTAGTGTGATTTGTTGCTATGAAATCCAGCACGAGGCAATCGCTAAATGTCCTGGTTAATAAAAAATTGGATCCCATCAAAACTTTACTCTATCACCACTCCCTCCCTGGAGCGGGAAGCAAATAGGCACGGTGGGGTGGAAAGTTCATAAAAAGGCCCGATGCATTAGTGACGCAGCCTCTCTGACTCATGAGGTGGTCTAAGTGTTGTTAATGCACGGAGCACTGCATGGCCACTTTTATGTCAAGGGTAACGCCAAAGGCAATAAAATGGTGTGTCCTCCTCAAAGGGATCCTGACTGTTATTGGATGAAGGGATTTTGGCAATGTTCCCACAAGGTTTAATATGTGTAATGGTGTAACTGGCACTCACACTTCTATCCTGTCGTTGCTTTTCATTAACAAATGTTTCACTGCTATTGCACTGTCTGAGTACACTCTTCATTTGACTTGGGCAGTTAAGGTGGCATGAGGAGATGACACTGCTATGTTTTGTTTAAGCCAGTCTTTCTCATGTTTTTTAACAGCTTTTAAAACGTTTTTGCCAAATAGTGTCCCTGAGATCTCTTCTTCATCTGCCTTCACAGTCATAATAATCTAAAACGGTTTAAAAAATCATTAGATTGTCTACATTTAGGCTACTACACATTGTAAACAGTGATTCCTACAAAGCAGCCACGTGCTGTATGGATTTCCCCAGAGACCTGCAGTGTGATGCAGCTCGGTCCAGCTGCCCAGGACCATGGTAGTCTATTGATTTCAGATGGCGGAGCAAGACTTCATTACGCCTGTTTAATTGTCTTAGGCACTGAGTTGATGAGTGGGAAGGAAATTATAAACAAGAGAAAACAAATTTCCTACATCTTTTGACATGCATGTTTAATTAGATCTCTTTTCTGCGGATATTTCATCTGACGTGACCAATCTTAAAAGAAACGCTCGAAGAACTGAATGTTGTGTCTGCAGGCGGCATCATTACACATTCTCTTCAACAACACACAGTTTCACTCCTGCTCGACTTGTACACTTTTAGTTCAGTTTTAGTACTTAGACAACTCTGTAATCTCTAGTCTACATAATGAAGCAGCAGCAATGATCCGTGTCTATCCTGCAGCTCATCACCTTCTGCTCTTTTAAATTATTCACCAGTCGCATGCTAGATACCTAAAAACAAGAAAGGGAGGAACTAGTTGCCTCTTCATGCTGCTGAGTGTGCTGGAGCTTTACATCAACTGCTGCTGAGGAAAAAAATATAAATAAATAAAAAAAACTTCCCATCTGTGTTCTGCCTGCCTCTACACTGCAGCAAAACCAGCCCGAGCAGACCGGTAACACTCCCTCACCCCCCCCACCCCCCCCCTTCTCATTCAATCCTCTCTGGTCCTCACACCTCACTGCACTCAGGTTCCTGCAGAGCTCCTGCAGCAGGGAGGCACAGAAGCTAAAACCTGTGAGAGCTCCTGCAGACTGCTGGTCACCATCTTTACCTCTCCACTGACCACTCATAGTTTTTTTAATGCTTATTGTTTCCCTCATCTCTCCTTGCTCTCTCGCTCCCTTCCCTCCTGCGTCTAATTCTCAAAGCTCAGCACTCCCTGACCGCCTGTACTCAGGGAAGAAGTGATGGAGCAAGAAAGAAAAGAGGAGGAGCATGGTTGTTAGTGCGCCACAGAAAAAACTACCACAACCCCCACCCACCCCCCCTCTCCCTACCTAGCCAATTGATGACATGGAGGGTTTTTATTGAGTAGCTCCTCAGCCAATGAGCGAACAGTGCCGGGAAATACAGCAGGGGAACTGCACAGGCTCTGATGCTTGCGCTGATTTCAGTGTGTGAGAACAATGTTAATCTGTGTGAGTGTTTCCTCTCCTCTCTGCCTGATCTGAGTGCACGTCAGCAGCACCTCGAGCCAAGAAAAAAGTCTTTTTTTTGAGAGTGTCTCCTTCTTGGACTGAATCACCCCCCCCTCTCCCCCTCCCGCAGGAGAAACTGGGACCTTCCAGCTCTGAGATGTCTTTTGAGAGTAGGATAAACCAGAGTGCAGATTGTTAATATATTTTTTTTCTTCTTCCTGCATTTCTGACCTTGTTCTCTGCTTCCACTCCTCTTTTGGGAGGCAGCACATCTCTCTTCCAGGTAAGCAGCGTTTGTTACTCTCCTCTCTGTCCACAGCATCATCAGTTACTGGGGCTCTGCTGCGTGCCAGGTTGTCACAGAGGCACCTAGCCTCATTACACACATCCTGTCTGAATGTGGAGGGGAGAAAAGCTCTGCGGAGAGGGAAAGAGAGAATAAATGGCTCAGGGGTAATTAGAGCAGACCGTGTTAGCGGTCTTCGTCACCTCTCATTTTAATGCAGAGATTCCTAAAGTAATCTTAAATCTGCCAGAGGGGAACTTTTTTTACTTTTATGGGGATTTCTCATACTGTAGAAAGAGCAGTAATGGCACTTTTATTTGGTGGTTTATAGTCTGGATTTGTGTATTTGTTTTATGCACAGTGAACATTTTCTTCTTTTATCTGTATTCTTTACAGGGGCTTTTTACAGTGGGTCGGTCTTTAGATGGAGGCTGAGAGGCAGCGCACTCTTATACAGTAAAAGCTCTGAGGGAGCATAGTTAAATCTGCTGAGCCAGCAGGAGTGAATGGCCCACCTAAGAATCTGCAGAGCTCACTGTGTTCATGTGCATCTGTTAAGCCAGTGAATTTATGCCAAGTCAATTACAGTCGTTTCTTTAAATTCATTTGAGTACAAGCATTCCCTTCACTGACTGGAGGGGAAGTTGGTTGAAGGCAAAGCTGTCTTTAAATGTTGCGCATTACAGGCTCTGATGGCCACTGAATACATAGAAGCTTGACATTTAATTCATTTTCCTGTCATTTGGTTCAGCTCGCTCTTTATTTGGCCTCACAGACAGGAAATTAAGACATAATTTAGACTTCAGTGAATGATCCATGTTGGTACTATGTTTTCCTGGGCTGATTATGATGCAGTGTTGTGGACAGATCAGCTGGTGCAGTGGTTTCTTTATTCCGTGGGGATGTTATGAGTACATGCCTGGGACACTCCGGAGTGTGTGAGCCAAATGAGGACTTCCTTTTGGCATCAACAGAGATGGATCAGGGAGTGTGTAGCTGCAGTATGTCAGCACTCACACACACACACACACACACACACACACACACACACACACACACACACACACACACATACTGACACAGCGTTCCTCTTCCACAATGTCCGCCCTTGCCTTGGTGCATTTAGTGCTGCAATAGATGTTTAACAGGTTCAAAGTGGCATATCTTCATATTGCAGATAGTACAGTGCATGTGTGACCTGACAATGCAATACCAGAGCATGTGTATGCTTCTATTCATTGATATAGACTTCACATGTTGTTAATGATTTCTCTCTACTACTTTTTTGTTCAAGACTGTCACGATCAAGAAGCTAATGTGACTAATTAAAAAGGGTTAGAGAGAGCACAAGATTAATTGCACAGCACAACGCAGTACAGCAGAATATTTCACATTTATTAAACTGTCTGTCGGTGTGTTGGACTATGACAGACCTGATGTGGTTTCTTGTGGAATTTGCATTCAGCGGTACACTGAGAGGATTAATCATACCATCACAGTGTGCTTGGTGTCTGGTGGTGAAGTCAGCGTTACATCATTTAGATGAGATTATATAGGGTGGTTCATCATAGGAATCCTTTCAGTTCAAGCACTCATCTTTTTTAGGGTTGGCGCACAACTTTGGTCAATAGGCCTACTGGAATCTCTGGAAATCTCTGGAAACACCTATTGGATTGTGGATTGGATGGATTGCTATGAAATATTTTGGAGACATTCATGGTTCCTTCGATGATCTGTCGGCTTTCGGCCCTCAACATTGGTGGTTTTGAGTGAATGTCTCAACAACTGTTGGATGGACTACCATGACATTTAATTCAGAAATTTGTGTCCCCCTCAGGATGAACTGTAACAGCATTAGTGATTCTTTATCTTACCTTAGTCCATCATCATGCCAAAAACCAAACACCTGCAAAATGACATTCTTATCAGCCTTAGCTGTACTTTGCTTTGTTTAGTAATTATTGGCAAATGTTCGTATTCAGTCCTAACTAAGATGGGTGACATCACACTTGCTATACATCAGCAAACTAGCATTGTCATTGTGAGCATGTTAGCATGTTGACGTCAGCATTTAACTGAAAGCACTGCTGTGCCTAACACAGACTCACAGAGCTGCTAGTGTGACTGCAGTCTCTTACTCTTTATTTAAATTATTTACAGTTTCATTGTTGGCACAACAACGTCTGAGCCAAAAAAAGCACTGGAGAAATTATATTAATGGTTGATATCAACCTCCTGTACCTACCAGTAGGCTTGGTAGACCCCTACTGGTCCATTTGTATGTCTATGTATGTGTTCGGTGACGGTGAAATCGGTTGAGGAACGTTGAAAATCTAAATTTCTGTGATGTTTCAGTCCATGTTGTGGACAATTCTTGTGGTTTGTCAGAAGGCCTCATTTAAGCTCCTTCAAGTTTCCACCTTACTGCTCCTGCTGTGGAGATGTGTTCATGCCCGGAGGACTTCTGCTGCTTGATGGTTCATAAAATGGGATTTTGTACTGCAGCCTATAATCCTGTCCTCACTGAGATCCTCTTTTACAGGCTGTCAGGTGCATTAATGCACATGAAGCACACTGACGATATCTCTCATTCATACTGTACACACACAGTGCTCTGTGTGTGTACAGTGTGCCTGGATCATCAATGAAACAAAAACAACAACCTAAAGCCCTTTTAACACATTTTGTGTATCCCAGAAATATTCAGGAACATTTTCTGGCTGGGGTTGTGTATGAATGGGAACAGGGATTGGTTTCCTACCTCAAGAATTCATAACAGTTCAGGGGAAAACGCTGATACGGCCGATGAAGGGTTCCATCCGTCTGAAGAAGAAACTCTGTTGATGACGTTTTTGAATCCGTGACTTGTTGATGGTTTAGCCTTAAATCCAACGCTTTTGCACACGTACATCTGGCCTTGCCCCATCTTCTTCTACTGTTGAGTTTTATGGCAGTTGGCATCCACAGGTGATCCTGCCATCTGCTGGACTGTCCCTTGTTCCATCTATTCCGACATAGCCATAGGATGTGTGAAATAGTGCAAGATGAAAATGTCCCTGGATGTTGTCGCGCATGTGAAAATAGTGCAAATCACTGACAGTTTTTGAGAGTTTCCCTGTCACAAGTGCTGAACTGATGTGTTTCCTGTCAGTTGAATGCTATAAAGACAACGTTTCTCTGCCGGAGGATACACTAGTATCAATTTCTTTTAAGGTTCGACCTGCCTAGAAAAGGTGATGTGGATCATTACACAACCTTACTGCATTCAAACTGTGAGCAAACACAATCAACAAGCCATTAAAGGAAGACCAAGATTTTGCTTTTTGTGGTCAGTTAGCGTGTTGAAAAAGATGAAAAAGAAAAAGGAAGATGATCAACCCTTCATGCCTACCCACAAGATGCATCAGGTCAAATCCACAGGACAGACTGGAGTAAAATCAGATGTAGAGGAGGAAGTTACAGAAGGTCATACAGGTCGAAAGGAACCAGATTTACTGAGTACTAGAGCTGTAATTATCACTCTGTTGGCTCTACAGAACATGTTAGCATTTACAGTATCAGCTCAAGTTCCCACTCACCGCTCTCGTCGGCATTGTTTCCAGGCAGCAAAAAAGCTCAGATAAACCAACTTTACACCACCTGCCCATCACCACATGGAAGACAGATACAAATGGATTTCCCCACTGATAAAAATCCAACAGTAATGGGCGCCTAGTTAGCTCACCTGGTAGAGCAGGCTCCTATGAATAGAGGTTTGGGCCTTGACGCAGTGGCTGCAGGTTCGGCTCAGTCCTGTGGCCCTTTGCTGCGTGTCAGTCCCCCTCTCTCTCCCCTTTCATGTCTTCAGCCGCCCTATACAAATAAAGGCCTAAAAAATGCCTAAAAAAACCCATTTAATGATATATTCCCGTAGTACATTGGTCTGCCCTGTGCTTTAATTATTTGCCTCAGTGAAGACTAAAGCACGCACTGTGAATGACTGTATTGACTGTCTTTTTCAGCCCAACCTCTGCAGTCTCTTGCAGAGGAGGATCAATACCTTTCAGTGGATCAATTTTGAATGCTTCTTAGTGAATTAATATATTTAAGTACCAGATGGAAGCAGCAACAATCAGAAGTAGATGCACTGTATATGTGCATATCTGTGCTCCTCTAGTTAGTCAGTTACAGTCTACATGCAGTAATACTCCAAAGCTAACAGCTGAAACTGATTTCAGAGGAGGTAACATTTTCCCATTTCTAGTGAAGTACATGCCAAATGAGCAGCAGCTGTCTGAGCTTTTGAGTAATTGGTACCAGTGTTGAATCAAGTATTATTATCCTTTACAAAGCTATAATGATTATTTTTTATATGAACACTGTCTCACCTGAATCTGCAGCTCCCCTTAACTTTACACAGGTTTATGCTGACTTTAAGTTCAGACTGGTATTTTAGTCCAGAGGTCGCCTGACTAGCGGTCGGGCCCCCTCCAAAAGGTCCCAACATAAATCATGTGATTGAAGAATCATGTGGAAAAAAAGAAGAATAAAAAAAAAAGTTCTGACACAAATTAATATTCATTTTTGTACTTTTCCATTAATCTTCAAAGGAACCCAGATCATTGTATCTCTTTAGGCCTCGACGTTAACAGGGGAAAGGTAAAAGGGGACATGTTTCAACAACTCAGAGACATTTGACACACGACAAGGGGCTCCAAATAAATACTGTCTTTTGTAAGTAATTGTGCTTCAGCTAAATGTAGTAAAATAAAAAGTAGATTTCCATCTGAAATGCAGTTGTAAAGAATTAAAGAGTATGAGTCTGTGGTAACCTCTGTAAGGGAAAGACTGTATGTGTATAGTGCCCTCAGCTGGTCACTCTGAGGGCTTAACTCTTAGCTGACTTGATCCAGAGGCATGATAACTAGTAATAAAAAACAACAGTAAAGAAATGCCATTTCTATTTCTGAACTAAAAAACATATTAAAAACATCACATTAAATAGAGTGATCTATTTGTCATAATACCAGAACAAAGAGGAACTGTCTGTCATTTTTTTCTGGGTTGATGCAGCATTTTGCTGATGAGGGGCTTTTTTTAATGACACCAATTTGTCTTTTTTCCCAGCACGAAACCCCTGACAGATTTAGAAATTTGCTGGAGCAGAAAATAGAAGATGCCACGATTGACACATCTGGTACTTGTATTCATTGCTTTGCCTTTGGCCCGGAGGAGTAGTACACCCTTAAAATGTTTTGCTTCCAAATGCATCCACATTACTTTGTGTGCATTTTAACAAGGCGTAGAAGGTCGTATGGAAATGACTGCTCATTGTTTAATTAGCAAGCGTCTCCAATCAAATCTGATGTGAAATGGTTTCGAGGCCAGAGGAAAAGAAGTCGGTGCAGAAGGATCAGATAATTACTCACTGTACTCGTGTCCCTTCTTGCTTCTTTGTTACTGAGTACTACTCCGCCATAATGCCCCAGATCTGTGCAGTTGGGCAACACATCCTTCACTGATGGATAGATATATTCCCTCCTTCTCTTATTTCTCCCTCTTTGTCTCTAAATGTCACTGTCTCCCTCCCTGAATGCACCAATATCCAGATCTAGTGGTTTGGGCTATTTTTAGCACCAGAAAGAAGGAAAAAAAGTGTGTGTGTGTACATATTTCAATGATGTCGGTTTCAGTCTTGATGATGTGTACAATTAATCTTTATCTGGCTTAATAGTGTGCAGTTCCCGTTGAGAAATGGCCGGTTCAGATCGATTGCTTGGCCTCCTCTGTTGCTGCTCGCAGCTTTCTTCAGACCCGCTCATTCAAACAACTCCACACACTGCGTTTCCTTGGGTCCAGAGCAATACACCCGCCATGACATAGTAACATCTTCTAGCACTGCTAGAGGATATGCGCCATTTGCTAACAGCTGGCTGTTTGGAACCAGGCTATTACTGGGAACAAAAGGGTTCATTTTGAAAGTTACATTGCTGATGCTTGAAATGTTTCAGTTTGACACAATGTAACATCCCCGGTCACTCAGTGTACTGTAGCCAGCACGTCGCTCTGTGGTGTAACAGGTAATTGGGTACCCGTTCAATACACTACACAGTGTTCACATAACACACAACTATTAAAAATGTCCTGTTGATAGCAAGAGCACTCAACTTCCTTGGCTAAAAAGTCGCTGGAATGAACAGTTGTCAAGGAAACCAAGAGACAGACAGACAGAGACTCCTTCCTTTGAGTTAGATGGTGTGGGAACAGGTTAAGGCAAAAAGAAACAAGGCCAAAAGTGAATAATGACTCAAGTGTTAGATTGGTCCAATCTGAAAAACCTTGAGAGGAGAGATAACCTTTGCACAAAAACTCCAGAGAGACAAATATCATGTTGCGTTGAATTCCTGTTATAGGTTACAATTATTCCTATTATTTCCATGCTGAGCAATATATTAGCTAATTTACACAGAACTTGTCTTTTGTTGTATGTCAAGCTTTCAAATCCACTTTTTGAAGATTTTCTGGTCTTATGTTTCGTTATCAAATGGAAATGTATGTGGGCGTTATGGTTTGCCTTTAAGTGAATGTACACACAGGGGAAATTTAGTAGAAAGACATTATGCAGTTAATTACTTTTGCTAGTTTTACTCTTGTGACTAGAATTGTTTTCCGCTTCTTTCATGATGTAAGCAGATGGTAATCTACAGTGGCATTTACGACTAATTCTCATGTGGACACGCATGCATTTGGTTTGGGTGATGGTTTGATTGTTTGAAAGCATTTTAGAAATGGGTTCAAGAGCTACATTTTTTTTCATGTTTTTTATTTGATTTAACTTTAAGGCACCTCCCTCCTGTAGAGGACAGTCCTGGTTGAGTGCAGAAGGCAAATGTCTGACCGGGGAGGGCAGTCAGCTGTTCTGTCTCTCACCTGGTCAGCCTTGGCATCGGGACTGTTAGGCCTCCTGCACACTGCCTGCGTGGCACGAGCGTGGCATTTCTGTTGCGTGGCGGCTGCGTGGCGTTTTCTATGTCTTTGCACACCAGAAACATCTCGGACGCTGCTGCTGCGTGATTTGGATCACCCTTCATCAACATATGGGGAGAGAGTTGTTGAAATGCACTGCACATTATTTTTGTAAATTACATTTATATTTGCATTTATGTCAAAACCTAGAGACATTCAAACATCCAAATGTCAATTATTAAATGTATACATGTCAAAATGACACACCTCTGACGTGTGTGTCACCCAAGCAGTGTGCAAGCTCCCACCTGTTATCATGGGAGCTGAAATAAAAATGGACACGCCATGCGGGCAGTGTGCAGGAGCCCTTAGCTCACGCTGCATCTTTTCTTCTCACTTTGACAATATTTAGGACCTTAACACCTCATATATTTCACAGATGCATACATTGCTTTAATTGCTGACACTGGTCATGATTGAGATATTCTCCCCTGTTATGAGTGAAGACCTAGAAGACATAGTATTCACTGGCAAATACAAAGAAAGCTCATATATACCTGAATGACACACCAGGAGATATTCTTAACCCTATGGTATGGTATTTGGGTCAAATTGACCCATTTCAAATTTTTACAAGAAGAAAATTGTTAAAAGTATACATTTTTTCACCATGACAATCAATGGCCTTAATTTATTTTTTTGTGATAAACATGTATTCCTGACTCAGTTAATACATTTATTCTGGATATGACCACTCATGTTTTTTCCAAGATAAGAATGATCACATGGTGGATTTTTAACATGAATTATATCCTTATGACAAAAAACAAATCACATTTCCATTTTTAATTGTTTTCTACTAAAGACTGATTGCATACCCTAAGCATATACTGTATTTTATCTCAATTGTTTGAAATTGAGATAAATACAATATTTGTTAACAGATTAGGAAGTACAATTTGATTTCAGAATTGTTTTTAAAACCCCATATAAGTCACGGGTCAATTTAACCCGAGGTATACTTGAGGGTTCCGAAAGTGAAAACAGTACAAAGGGTTAAATGTCACAGTAGAAAAAGCACAGGTGTTAATAATAAAGCAATCATGGCTGAATCCATTTTCAAGGTCCTGGTATTGTGCATACTGGCTCGGTTTGTGTTCAGGTTAGTGTCCCAAATTCCACTATGGCCACACCAAGACGCCAATTTGTTGGGGTTAGGCATTTGAAATGGAGTGGTTAAGGTTAGGATAACCGATTGGTCAGGGGACAGGACCTGTGCAAAAGGGGTTACATTACGGCGAATTTGGAACATTGAACTGCACGTATACCGACTGGCTCACTGCACCTTGAAAACACAGCAGAGAGTTGTTTCCTCTCTACTCCTCTGGATGGAAAAAAACTTTTGTTGCTTGTGGTTCTATTGTACATGAATTTGGGACTTCAGCTGTATGTCGTGGCCGCAACACGCAGCGGAGCCGATCCGCAGCCGTTACGCAACCGGTGGACTTTGTTTTAATCCTGACACATTGTTTTTATTCATGCTACCAGTGAGGGGCGGCAAACTCAGACATGTTCAAATCCTACACATACTACTTAAATTGCCCCTTTGACAAGAGACACTTTCACGTGTTAGAGCAAGAATTAATAATGACCATATCCCTTTTCATTTAACCAACTCTTGACCTCCTGAAACATCTTAAGACCTAGGCCACACCTACTCTAACCCCAACCGGTCGTCAGACACCGCCTACCATGAGCCTGGGTCTGTCCGAGGTTTCTGCCTTAAAGGAAGTTTTTCCTCGCCACTGTTGCACTGTTGCTTGCTCTGGAGGAGACTACTAGAACTGTTGGGTCCTTGTAAATTATGGAGTGTGGTCTATCTGTAAAGTGTCTTGAGATAACTCTTGTTATGAATTGATACTATAAATAAAATTGAATTGAATTGAAATTGAATTGAATTGAATTGAATTACACAGGTACTTTTTTAAAACATAGCCTTTCCCATGAGGGAGCCCAGGGGGCCTGGAGCCTGTAAACACATGTCCAGAGCTTGGTAATGGGGCTTGGGAGGGAGCATGGGGGTGTTATGGTTACTGTAAACGGAGCTTTTGGAAGACTCCGGCCAAGGTGAAGACTTTTAAGAAATGCAACTTGTGTGTTGACGTGCAGACAGGGAAAACCAAAATTTGGGCCTAGTAAAATCCAACATTTCTTGTAAAGGCACACGGGAGGCAGGACTACACATGTCTAAGCATAAATGTACCGTTACTCGTCCATTATTTTGTAAAATGGAGGCGTCAGAATGCACTACGGAGGTCACGGCTACAAAATCTAACACTAACAAGAAACAGCCGCCGCCTTTTTTTAGGCAAGGCAAGGCAGCTTTACTTGAATAGCCCATTTCAGCAACAGGGCACATCAAAGTGCGTTACATAAAAAAGATGAAAATAGTTAAAGTTACAGTGCAGTATAAGAAATTAAACATTAAAGAGCAGTTGAGAACTGTCAAAATAAAATACAAAACTAAAAGTTACATTGCAGCAGTTAAAAACAGTTAAACATATATGAGCAACTAAAATAGTAGATTTTAGCCTGCTAGTATGGGACAGTGTATCTGCCGCTGCCCCACACACATTACTGGGGTGCATTAACCATTAGGTGAAAACCCAAACTTTGTTGACCTATAAGGTTTATACAGACACTCTATATAGTCTGGACCACATGTCTTTACCATCTCATCCATCCACCCAGCAGGATCATGGGACTTTGTACTCTGGTTACCCAGAACCAAGAGTGGAAGTACTTCTCTTTACACTACAATATAGTCGTTACTAAAAGGCTTAGTTTAATCACGGCAAACTTTGTAAAATCCTGAACTCCAACTGTTTCTTGTGTATTTTACCATCAAATCTATGTTACATCTGTGTTCAGGCTTCTAATTGGCCAAAATCATCATCTTCTTCTTCTTCTTCTTCTTTACACGACTGGGGTTATATCACAGCTGGTGGGCTTGGAATGCCTGGACACTGGAGATTATTCTAAACAGTGCATTTGTGGATTGGGCTTCTTTTTTTAATGAATGAAGGGAAACCCCGGTTTTTAAAAAGACCTGTGTATGTGTAGACTAGGCCAAAGACACTCATAGTCCACCCACATAGGTGTTTTTTACTTAGCCTTTGTTTCCTGATTGGATGTCTTCTCTGGAATTTATTGTGTGTACAAACAGGGCTTTGTTTAAAGGAAAGTACTTGACTGTCAGTTGTGCTGCACCTGTTACAGACAGACAGACAGCCAGCTGTATGGTAAATTAGTTTCCACATTCTGTATACACATAAGAACTAAGGAACATCCTTCTCAAAAACATAGCTGCAAGGAACACAATACAGTCACACGGACATGAGTGCACTGAGTTTTATTGCTACAGTTTGTTGAGGGCAGTGATGGCAGCGGGCCATCTGTAGCATGCTTTCTTACAGATCAGAGAGCTATGTCAGCGGCCAGATGGGAGTACAGTGAAGCACGAGTTCACGGGGTGGGTGGGGTCGTCTGCTGTGGTGAGTGCCTTGCGCGTGATGGCAGTGTCCGTGCGGGGTTGGAAGAACAATTGAATGTGTTTTTAGGGAGTTTGTTGCTGTTGGTGAAAGTGAGCATGGTGAAGTAACATGTGGAAGAGAGTGATGGGTTCAATGATGCTCTTGTACATGGGGCAATAGTATATAGCACATTTCAGAACCAAAGGCAATTTAAAGTGCTTTATAAAAAACATCAACATACAAAACAAATATGACAATTTATAAAAGAGAGAATAAAAAACATTTTTTTGTTAATGTTATCAGTTCAAGTCCAAACGTGTTATAAACCTTCTATTCCAGTTTTAGGAAAGCCATGTATAAAGGAATGTAATTATGAATATAATTATATCACTTAGGATATACACTGTATAGTGTCATCATGCCAAATCTGCTGTCAGAACACAAGAGTTCTTCTTCGACAGCGGTCATCCCACTCGACCCACTCCATAAAAAAATCCCCTCATTGTTTGCAGACACGTACACACAAACCTAGAGGCAAACCCAGACACACTGTCACCTTGTCGACTAACTGCTACTTCCAAGGAAGACACCCAAACACTGCAACTCATGTACATAGCCAACTAACACCATATGGTGTTTTCTGTTTACTATTGTCTACGCTGCAGTAATGACCGGCCAGAGTAGTGCCTTGTGTGTGTTTGTGTGTGTGTGTGTGTGGTGTCACATGGTAAGGGTGAAAGATAAAAGCAAAGACGAGAGGATGAAGCGAGGCATGGCAGGAAATGGAGGAAGAGTGTGAGCAGCTGACAGTTAAACAAACTGCCTGCAAGCTTTGTGTTTCTCTTGTACACCCCTGCATTGCAGCACTCCCTGCAGGAACTGAGAGGGTGCAGTCTTTTCTACATCCTCTCTGCTGCCTCAGAGGAGACGGATAATCTCGACCAAAACGTCCCAGCACAAGTCGGCAGCAGCTGTCCTCGGCTTATGTTGGTTATCTGGGGCTTTGATAGTGGTTGTGTAGCTTGTATCCGCTGTCCCAGCGCAGCACAGTCCTCGGGCCTGACTCATCTTTTATGGATATGGCAACTAGTAGAGAGAGAGAGAGAGAGAGTTTCACTCATTCGCAGATGCTCTGAGAAAATGAGAGTCAGGAAAGAGCTGGAGTATCCCACAATGCACTGGGAGTCTGAGTGAACCAATCTAGTCCTACTATACTACCACTACGTATGGGATGATAATGCAGCTGAATTGTGACCTTGCACTAAACTCTGCCAGGCTACCAAAGCTGCTGAGTCAAGGAGCTGAAGTGATTTATCAAATCCAGACGAGAACATTAGCTGATTACATCTGCAGCCGCATCCAGAGGAATGGAAAATTAACATTACTTTGTTAGAATTAACAAACGTGTCATCTGGCTGCTATTGATAATATGTAAATGATGCCTGTTACCTTTTTGTTGATCTTGTTCATGGCTATGGATGTTCAGGGCTGCTGATATTATTATTGTATCTATATATGAAGGTTATATAAAAAGAATAGCTGACAATTACTTCATTAGAACATTTTAAATCTGATAAACACTTCAGCATTGCAGGAGTAACAGAATTTTTAATTATTAAATGTTGTTGCATTTCATTTAGGGATATACTGTGTGTGTGTGTGTTGTGTGTGTGTGTGTGTGTATATGTTTCTAATCACTCATAATGCAGCCTTACAGGATTTTTTACAAAGCCTTTGAACAATGTGTCATACATTTGAAATCTGTGGACTCTCTCTCTCTGTAGAATGCTGCTTAGTTTGGCTCTCTGCCCTTCTAACATTTCCTCTATTCTTCCTGTTAGCAATTTATTTCACAATGGAGTCTGGGTTTACTGTGTCCTAAATCTACTTTCAAGTGAATTAAGTTATTGTCGATGCCAAGCTTCCTACTCTGCCAATGCAGATTTCCAGTGAGCGCTGCCATACTTAGTATTAAATGCCATTACTGACTGTAGGAACTTTCCATTGGGACAACACAATGGATCAGTGAGCTGGGAGTGAGAGAGTCCTTCTGATGTCCTGTATCGCCCACCCTAACCTTTAAAGGGAGTCACTAAAGCTTGGTGTAATGGTCTGTGTCTGAATCTGTCCGACCAGTTATAACAATCGTATTTTGTCTTCCAGTCATAAAAACAACTACAAGAGCATTAAAGGAGCTGTAAGTAGGATTGTGAAGATCCAGGACTCAGCCAAAGAATTTGAACATAGACAACTCCTCAGTTCATGTGAGAAGTGATGACATGCGGTTAGACACCCCCCTTGCCCTGATTGGTGCATCTGAACAAGGAGCGGTGGATTTTTGCAAATAGCACTATGGGCTGTAGGTGGTACCATTTTTTATAAATAATAATGTAGTTCTACTGGAACAAAGGGTCAGTTTCAGCAAATGTGACAGAAAATTTGTTTTACAAGTCTTACCTACTGCACCTTTTAGGAAAGAACATCTCAGACATCTTCTGGTTGTGTCTGAAGAAATCCAAATCCACCTACCAGTGCCTCTTAATTTCACTTACAATTTGCTCCAGGAAATCACTTTAAGCTTGAATTGCAGCCACAAAATAGTCTGACACATAACCCTTTGTACAAACCACAGTCATGCTTTTCCCTCCCATTTTAAGGCGTAAGTGTAGCACCCAAGCAGTGTGGGGCAGCACCTGAGCCAAAGAAATGTAACTAAATTACTTTTTTTAGATCTAATGATTTTAGTTCCCATTGGACATCTTCAGAAAGTTTTAAACTTTTTTTTGAGTGTTATTCATTTATTATCTGCTTTAACATTTCCAATGTTTTAAATGCAGATAAAGTGGCAAATATGGTCCAAAATGAAATGGGAGGACCCGTAAACTGGCCCGCTAAACAGTCATTCACAAACCTATAGAGATAAAACTGACAATCTTTCATTTTTACCTCTCAGTTTCTGTAACAAGCAATTTATTATATTGCATGTTAATTAGTGAGTTTTAGGGGTGCTTGTAGGTGGATTTTGCTACGTTTAGACCAGTGTTTCCTCTCGTTTTCAGGCTTTATGCTAAGCTAAGCTAACCACTGGTAGGCTTCATTAATATCTGTCCGTTTAACATGAGAACGTTATTGATCGTCTTATCTCCACCTATCTGATCCATGTGATTGAACTTTGGAACACAAATCGTGAAGTTTGACGATGTCCAGCTGGTTTAGAGAGGAGGTTGGAGTGACTGCTTATTCACCACTTATTGTATGTACTTTATATGACTAAGAGGCAGAATGTAGCAAGCAGCAGAACAAGTAGGGATGCTGCTTTTCTGCATTGAGTGCAAGGACAATGACAAAGGGTACTGAGAATGAAGTGTTTGTTATGAAGCTCTATGATGTACCACATTGAGGGCAACATCTGTTAGCCAGTTAGCCACGCCAGCGCCACAGTTAATGTTTACAACCCTATCCTACCTTATGTTCCATCCCTCTGCTTTTTGTCACGTCACGCAAGTAATGTGTTGCCAGGCAGAATGCACTCTGACTGCATCAAACTCTTGGCAAAAAAGAAAAATTATAGCATATTTCCCAAAATGTACATTTAAGGTTTCCTGTTTACTTTTAGAGATGTTACAGTGACAGCTTAATTCCATCTCTCAAGCTTTTTTACCACACAACAGCAACATCACCCTCCTAACTTCTACTTGCTTCTTCTGTTCTCCCTTATCCAACATCCTTTCACTTCTATGACATCCCCTCATACCGACCTTAGTCTACCAAAGTCACTTATTTGAGTTATGTAGGCTAATGTAGCTCGCAAGTTGATGGTAATGTCCCTCAGACAACTTCTGGGATGAAAGGGTTTAAAGTGCCCATGTTATGAAAAAAAACACTTTTTCTGTTATTTTGTGTCTCTAGTGCTTCCAAACGCATGCAAACTTGGAAAAAAAGTGCGATATGGGTTTCTGAATGTGTCCTGCCTTCACTCTCCGGTTGAACTGTGGTTTCTACGTCACTAGCCGAGACAAGGTGGCAAACCGTAGCATGTTAGCACTAGCATGCTAGCTCATTCTCAATGGCAAAACACTGCTACAACACACACTAGTTCACCATAATCTACAAAAGAACTACATGTCCCTGTCCTGCAGGTATTACACAAGTGCCCTTGTTTAGAAGTCTCCCACTTGATCCTACCTCTTACTGACAGAAGTTGGAGAAAGAGTTAGCTGGCTGATGTAATCTTATCTAGCTACTGCACACGTGCACCTCTCAACAAAGATAGTATAGCAGTGAGATGTCTCACTCTGCTGCTAAAACAGAGAGCTCAACACACAGGCTGAAAAGAGGAGCTGCAGCAATGTGCCGTACAACAAAAAATATGGTGTTTTTAAAATGAAACCATGTAAACCTTTTCTGGTACAACCTCAAAATACAATCATGAACCTGAAAATGAGTGTAATATGGGCGCTTTAAAGAACCGGATGAAAGGAAAAATCTAACTGTAAGAAATTTAGACTTGAAGGCAAGTGAGATATCCACCCTTAATAAAGCAAGGGACCTTGGCGAGCTTGAACAGTGTTGTACAAAGTTGCAGACAAATCTTTCTTTTTTAAAGAGTAGTCTGTGTCCCTTTAATTTTTGCTAGCAGATGAAAACTAATTTGTGGGAAAACATAGAAGACAATTATCTCATAACTACTAAACAGGGCTAGGACCTCATGTAAAAAATGATTTAATTTAATTAATAGTTCAAAGTCGGAATTCTGAGAAATAAAAGTCAGAATTGACTATAATCTTAGAATTCTGACTGTTTTTTTAAACTTAAAAATAATATAAATAATGAATTATAGACTTATAAGAGAGAGAGAAAAAAAGTCAGAATGTTTTCCCTTAGAATTCTGACTTTAAACTCAGAACTCAAATACATTTTTCACATGTGACTCTAATCCTCATCTGTACATAAATCAAGGGTATAGAAAAAGGAATTTGAAAAAGGAATCTCTGTGATGCAGCAGTTTTGTGGGAGATCCCTGCCCCCCTCTGGTGGCAGAAGCTCCCTGCAGTGTAATCAGAAGTGAGAGGAGGCACCTCACACCAGCTCCCACCAGCTGCTAGCTGAACATGAGCATACAGAGAGGTATTTCCCCAAAGAGCGTGATCAGGGACAGACGGTTTGAGGGGAGTCCAAGGATTAAATGTGGAAATTGAAAAAGGCTCAAATATCTACCGAAGTGTCAACATGAGGGACGTTTTAATGCATTAGTTGATCTGAATATAGTTTATCGTGCAGAATGACCGTAATGGCTAAGAGGACTTCCAGTTTTTTACCCTGATTTTCATATTATCGAATACTGTAATACTCTCATATCTATGTATGCATACATAGATTTCTTTGTTTCATGATGGAATGATTTTACATCAGCGCTTTGGGCTGCTGCATTTTTGTATTGTAACTGGAGATGATGCTTTGCAATCTGCAAATATTCAATCATCATTGAGGAGTCTCCTGAGGGATAAGTGAAAGGCAGACAAATTGACCTAATGATTGTTGGTTTCAGTTGTTCGTTCTGAATTGGGTTAAACGAGGAATTGTCTCTCCAGAGGGTTATGTGCACTTCTGAGATCAATTGTATGGGGATCCAATTAATTACATGAGCTCATTGTGATACTATTTGGAGCTGATGTGGTAAAGTCAGCGCACCCTTAAGAGTTCGTCAGCTGTCCTGCTACCTGCCTTGTTTGTTCTCCAGCTCTGATCTGAGCAAACTG
The DNA here is from genome assembly GCF_013103735.1 of Etheostoma cragini. NCBI lineage: Eukaryota > Metazoa > Chordata > Actinopteri > Perciformes > Percidae > Etheostoma > Etheostoma cragini. The sequence goes on from NC_048410.1 coordinate 22,049,897, forward strand.
TGGCTTTATTCACACACAGACATACACACACAGACACACACACACACACACACACACACACACACACAGCGTGTGCATATTGATCTTTACAACTGCCCTTCAATGCCAGACCCCAAAGAGTGGCATGCTGCAATCAGCTGTGTGAGCAGCATCACAAATGAGGTTAGGGAGAGCAAGAGAGAGAGAGAGAGAAAGAGAGATGGGGAGAAAGAGGTAAAGAGGTTGCATGCATGAGCACTAGGGAGAGAGACGGGAGAGGGAGTAGGTAGGTGTGTGATGGGAGGGTGGAAAATGGGGGAGATGTGTGCATCAGAAGAGAAGGAGGAGGAGGAGGCGGAGGAGGGGTGTAGTGCTGCAGTGGAGAGAAGTGAGAGGAGACTGCAGTCTCTGCTTATGGGAGCGATCAGACCATGTTACCACAGCTCTGAGGGACTGTAGCTATAGCTGTAGTTATTGATATTGGATGGGCCACCTCACCAAGGGGAATACCACATCTGACAGGTGAGTTTTGTTTTGGAGATTTTTTTTAATTTTTTTTTAATGAAGGGGCGGTTTTGTGACGTGAGTACAATCAAAACATCCAACTAGAAGATGGCTAGCATTTTCAAACTAAGTGAGTCATGACAAACTATTACGATTGCTGCACACTGTGACTGTATTCTCTGTACGTGAATATCCTTGTGAATCAGGATGTGTCAGAGCCTTTTTCTTGCGCCTGAGTGATGCTGGCCAGTGGTGAGCTGCAGAAATGAAAGGCAGATAAGGACTGAGTGCTGATGGCACAGAGGTAAACACCAAGCTAAAACAAGAAGCTGACCTATGGATGTGTTTTGGTGTATTTTGCATTCAGCCGATCACCTCCTCCCTAAAACAGAAAGCTTACGCTAAGTTATGGAACTATGAGTCTTGAGTTATTCCCAATTTGGACCCTGAATGCAGAAATTACCCTGAATTTGTGTTCATCACAGCTGCAGAAATCATTAAAGGTGAAGGTTTCTTGAATAATGATTTCTTGTACAGACATGAAGCAGCTGTTAAATTTTTTTGAAGGGACCCCTGTTGCAGCTAAAACTTTAATCATTGTTATTTAAAGCCGAGTAGTCGGAACTCGTATCATGCCCAGGCCCACCACTCAGGCAGTGACTTAAGGCTGGCCTTGAACCAATTGGTCACCTGGGCTATAGGGAGGCTGTGGCTCAATTCTCAATAGCTGATAGACACTATCAGGATTGCTTAGCAACAATAATCTGCCAACCCACAGCACACGGGCCTCTACTGTGCCGCATGCGAGCGGCACAGATTTGACCACAAATCCTACCTCAAGATGAGAGAAAGGGTATAAATCCATACAAAAAAATACACATGTTGGAATGCAATACTCTCTGAGTGAATGGAGATGAGGTTACATCATGGTTGGGTTCGCCCGACGTTGACAGAGAAGCCTGCCGGTACTTTCATGTTGCACTACAGAAATCCTCACATGCACTGTGAGCTTCTTCAGATGAAAATGTCTCCACAGCACAAAACTCACTGTATATCAATCTTACTTTGATACATAAACCCAATGTTTGTGTGTGTGTGTGTGTGTGTGTTTACGTCTGTGAAACCCTGCACTCAGCTGATGTCCTTGCTCTTTTAAACTGCACATAGTCCATCTTCTAAACAGAGATAGATCATTTTCTTTTAGTGTTTTTAGATGGAGACCAAACCAAAATCCTCTGGATAGCTCTGAACATTTGAGAGCTGTGATAACACACACACACACACACATACACATGCACCCAGATACATCCCATGCTGAGTGTGTTCTTCATTTATTTTCCTCATACAGTGGTGCATGCTTAACAGTTGAAGCAGTGATATTAAGCTACTAAGGATTTTTTTTTAAAGGAGTGAATTACAAAATGCTTTCTCTACTTGCCTGACAAAGTATTACTAATTTTGTGACCTTTTCTGTGAAAACACTTTTCTTCTTCAAATTCTTTGCCCTCAAGCAAAAACAAGCAACTGGAGAACAAGAAAACGGTTGTCAAGTTGCCAATTATTCTTTAGCATCATGTTGGGCTGGTGGGGGTCATGAAAGCATTAAAGCCGCGTCCGAATCGCAGTGTTCAGCACTGAAAATAATACCAGTCGGTCTGTCACACTAGCAGCTCCCAGAGATGTATCGTTCTACAGTAAAAATATTCTTGCTGATAGAATCTAATCCAGTTTTCTAAAAGAGTTTTTGCCTGACTTGTTCTTCCTAATGTAATATTCTTCACTGCTTTAAGTAATGTAATAAGTAAGTGACCATAAAATGAAGAAAAAACATGAAAAGAAGAATTCATCCTTGCACCAAACTTCTAATGCACTGATTCTATTGAATCCAAAGTGAGTTGACGCTACAGTTTTCAGATGTGTTCAGTTGTTTGCAGCATATGTTTTGCTATGTTTTGTAAAAAAAAAATTGCACCTTCATGAATGCTAATAGTGTTCTGGTGTTGCTCTCAGTTATGCAAGGAGAACACAGAAAATAAATAATATAATACTCACTTGAGGCTGGGAGGTTAAATTGATTTTGTCAGCTGTTTTGCGATGGATTACATTTCTACAGGATAAAAAGGTGAACCATTGTGAAAAGACAATTGATTTTCTAAGAATGTGGTTGAAACCGCTTTTCAATTACAGCCTAATTACTTGATGTACACTTAGTATATTTCTCCTTAAGGCTCCAACTAGTGATTCATCCGCGACTACGTCACGTTTGGTTTATCAAATGTCAGAGAACTGTGACTGACGCCCAAGAAGATGTTTCGAAAGTTGAAATTTCTGCTTGAAAAAAGGCTTAAGAGTAATCAATTATAGACTATAATTGTTCCATTAATCAACTTATTGATTAGCTCAATTATTTTAGCTTTGTTTCTTTTATTTTATTATATGAAGTATTCAAAAATGCATTCCTTTATTGATACATTTACATGTTAGCAATTAAGTATAAAATCCAAATTTGAGTCATTTTTTATATACATACTTGCTGTCCAAGTTTTATTTACAGACTCCATGAATAGGTTGTCTATCCCAGCATGCATTTGGTTAAACGCAGGAAATGGAACCATAACTTCACTAAAACCACGGGGATAAGCGAGCATCCGGACAGCGTACCTCCTGTGCGGAGATTCTGAGGCTAACAAGCCATCACCCGCTGTTAGCATTCCATTGACTCCCATTCATTGTGGTGTCACTAAGACAGCAAATAACTTTACATCTGAAGTCTTTCGACTCAATTTGTCCACTGTTTATTTCTAAAAAATCAAAACAATGTATAAAAGGTCCCATTACTTTGTATCTCACGTTAGGGCTCCGTAGCAGACGTTTTTGTAAAAATAGGCTAACGATTGTGTCATAACCACGCCATTTACTGTAGCACTGTAAACAAATTACGGTATTGTCAGGAGACGCTCGCAGGCAATCGGGGGTACGTGGAAGTCAACAGTCAAGAGAGAAGCCCACAGAGTGTCAATGAAAGCGTCGCTACAAAATATTTCAGCAACGTTTTGATGGATTGGAAACACTTCAGTATGTTGCAAGGGAATTCATATGAAGTAACATTTATTCACGAACAGATTTCACTTGGCACATCTATCAGAAGAGTTACAACTTTTCAGACAGGTTGCTCACGTCACATCTACATCCTCAAGCTCAGATTGAGGCTGCGCAGTAACCCCCAGCCATCACCAGAAAAGGGCTTCTAATTGACTTTGCTGGTCTCACAGGTACATCTATAATAAACAGTGGCAACCAAAGAGTTTTAACATTGATACCTAAAGTTAGCTAAACTAGCATAATCATAATTACGGACGTTACCCAATAAATCCAGTCTTATGCCGATGCTCTGGCATCTATGTCCTGATAACTGTTTGGAGAATATTTTTTTATATTTTAGTGAACTCACAAACAGCAAGAATCAGTCTCTTGTTCATTGACTGCACGGGGTTATAGAGTACTCTCATGTAAAGACTGCTGTATAGACAGGGGGAAACAGGGAGTCTGACTCTCTTGAACACCTTTAACCCTCATGTCATCTAATTTCTTTATGTCCGAAATATTGGTTTCTTTGAACCAAATCGCCCAAAAATAACATGGATAAATGGATGTACTTTTCACAGGTAAAATTAATGACTACTTCCATTGAATTGTTGGTGTTTTATTCAATTGTATAGCATTTCACACATGGTTTCAAAACAGCATCTGGTCTAACTTTTACATAACCCTGTATGTGATCAAGTCAACATTATCTGATCTTAACTATTAGTCAAAACAATTCATATTTTTTGACTTCTTTGTTTTGTATTTTAACTCAAAGTTAGGTAGCATGTTATATAAATTAGGTTTATTGACCATTGAATAAAAAAAGCGTTGGATAATGCAACATAAATGTCGGAAAAGTCGACGGGAAGACAACACAAGGGTTAAAGGTGTTCAGGTTGCAGCTAAGGACATTTTCACGGTACGCAAGTTGCCTGACTTTGACTGCTGGACTGTTGTGCAGTTTGTGTTGTTTCGCCCCAAACAGCCCATGTGTTAACTGTACAGAAATTAGCTTGAAGCTCCTTTGTGCACGTAGGAGTGTACAGTTTGTGTTCAGCTTAGACACTGACTCCAGTTCTTTCTGTAATTTCCCTCCAGTCTCTCCACGTCTTTCCTTTAATCTCTGTGTGCGGATGAAGTAGATTCATAAAGCCCAGGGGTTACCTGTATTTTGTGCTCAAATTGAAACCCTTTCAACTTGGGCTGACGCATATTCGCCTCACTTTCCCATGGCAAATTATACCCACTCATGTCTTTGTATGCTATTGTGACGCCTCTAAATTTCTGTCTTGCATTCTGTCTGAACACCACTTAAGGCTCACAAAGTCTTCCTGGAGTCTTGTTGTCATTGGAGGTTGCCAGGCAACCAAGGAGTGTATACTATCATTGTATTGTATCATCATGTGTAGTTATGGAACGAAAAGATGCATTTTGTTATTTAGTGATCTTTTAAAGCTGCTAGCTGTTAAAGACATGAGAGTAGTATCACATTTTGCATCTCTTAAAAAGAAACAAATAAGTGGCCATTTTGCCAATAATGTTGAACCATTTTAATAAATTAGATTCAAAGATAAATAAATTATCCAAAATTGTTGTTGGTTTTTCAGCGCTACGTTTAAGTTTGTTCTCGCAGTCTGTAATACACATCAGTTTGGTGTTTCCCACTCAGCAGAAAGAAACTGTTCAATGAGACAATATATTGTGTTTTAAGTAAGCTACAGTAAAATCCAACAAACACCTGTTACAATGAGCTTCAGGAGTAAGTATATCCTGAAAGTCTTTTAATACAAATGAAGATGAAACACACGTTTGTACCAAACGCCACCGCTGAGGTCATGGTACTACAGTTTTATCTTATCTTCTCTTTCTGTGTGATCTGTGTGTGCCTCAGGGACGCTGCGCCTAGTCTTTGACAATGAAGTTCAACTTGTTCAGGCCACAGGCCGTGGCGGCCGCTGAGCCCACCGGTGTCACCACCGTAACCATGGCTCCCACTCCGGCTGTCATCTCCACCTCGGTGCCGGACACCTCTGGCTCCAACAACACCGAGATCAGCAAGAACGACATGTTTGAGGAGATCAAGAGCAAATTCCTAAACGAAATTGATAAAATCCCGTGTGAGTATTGTTGCTGTGCATCCTCCACTTCCTGTGGAAAAGCTCTTCATTTGACAAAACGTTACAATTACTTTCAAAGAAACACAGAAGTCACAAGTCAATCATTGCTCTGTTGTTTTTTAAACTGACAGTGCCGCCTTGGGCTTTGATCGCCATCGCCGTGGTGGCCGCGTTGCTCATCCTCACCTGCTGCTTCTGCATAATCAAAAAATGCTGCTGCAAGAAGAAGAAGAACAAAAAAGGGAAGAAGGGCAAGGATGGCTTCAACATGAAGAACATGCAGGGCGAGGTATGACGCCTTGTGCCTTCTACATGTTTTGGGTGATGTTTTACCTCTTCTTTTCTACAACAATTGATCATTTCAGTTTGAATTCTTATTTATGCCATTTATTGCAATGTTTTTATCCATTTGACTATGTCTCTAGCTAACCAAATTTGATCTTTTACCAGCAGCTTTTGTAGCCCAGGCTGTAGAGGACACAAGGAGAGCTCTCTTTCCCTCCATTTATTCGCTGTTATTGTTGTCGTGGTCATTTAAACGTGTGACGTATTTCATTGTGAGCCCCAATGGTGAAAAATGACTTTAATAGGGTTGGCGAAAAATAATTATGCACTGTGAAGTGAAGAGTTTGAACTGACGAGTTCAAAAAGCTACAATTTTATAATCAAAGATGATGGATTAAGGTATGACTCCCCAGGAAATAACAGTGAGATTTTGGAAGCAAAATATAGCAAATCAGAGAATAAATGTTGGAAAGCCAGTGATTATTTTAAGAACTGATCAACTAACATCACCTTAAATTGCCCTGAGCTCAACTGACAGCTAATTAGAACACAATGTGAGCCCCCCCGCCAAAAACAAAAGCCATTTTTCATCGTAATTGTGGTGTTGGTGGTGGTGTTGACTGCCTCTCTTTTTGTAGTGTGTTTGGTGTCTTGTGAGTTGAATCTCTTCCTCTCTCTGCTCTCCTCCTTTTCTTTCCCCCCTGCGTTGTGTCTGTCTTGTGTGTGCCTCGTGTTTCTTGACTGTGGTGGACTCCCGCTCTACGGTAGGTGGATAGCTCATGTTGACGCTCTCTGGCCCCCGGGGCGGAGGGGGTTTCATGGAATGAAAGTCGTAGCTTCCTTTGCAACTCTTTTTTTATTTTTTTCCTTTTGTTATGACAGCTTGAGAATGTAACAATCCAAAGCTATGATGTCCATAAACCCCTAGAGAGGAGAGTCTAACCATCTCACGCATTGTTCCGGGGACAATGTAACTGTAACTCACACCAATATGGAAAGTATTGGCCGAAGAGATGATGTGCAAGACACTTTTAATACCATTAATCAATGCATGTAAAGGGCATGATTGGTTGTTTGGGAGACATGGAAACGGTGATGATAAAACTGCATGAAGAGCCAATTACTTGCAAATCTGTCCTTTTCATTGTAGCGCTCAAGGAGGAGGTAGGATGTGGAGACACTGGAGGGTCTGAAAAAAAAAAAAAGAGTACAACCAATTCAAAGTCAGGGTGAACTTGGCAAGAAGGCTTTAATTGAACTACAATATTAAGCTGCAGCAATAAGACTCTACATTATTCAAAAAGCTGGCTGTGCCAGCTACAAATGCTGAAAATGCTGAAACATTTACTGTAATAACGGTGAGCTGAAAAGCGGCTTTTTTTGGTGACACATCAATTTAAAGGTGAAACGAGGCATGCAGCAGTGGTGGAAGATGTATTCAAATCCTTTACTTAAGTAAAAGTAGGCCTACTAATACCAAAATGTGTAAATACTCTTTAAAGTACGTAAACATCCTGCATTGAAAATTATGCTTAAGTATCATAAGTGTCACAATGCTAAGTGTTTATTCGGCTAATCATTTCAGCTGGGCTTGTAGGCCGTTATATTGTTTGGTACTTTACAAACTACATGTGTTTTGTGTGCAAACATGTTAATTTGTAAAGTTATTAGTAACTGAAGCTGTAAGATAATGTAATGAAGTGATAAGACAGTATTTACCTCTGAAATGTAGCGGAGTGGATGTAGAAAGTGGCATGGAAAGAAAAGACTCATGTAAAGTACAAGTACCTCAAATATTTACAAAGTACAGTACTTGACTAAGTACATGTTCCACTCCACCACTAGCATGTAGGTTGACACACATTTTGGATTTTATCTTTAAATATGAAAGTTGTGAATGTAGGATTTAAAAAAAAAGCTATGTCTTATTTGTCTTTTATCATTTTAGTCTGCATTGGCATTTGCTGTTGTGAGCAAGTTCCTTAGGGGTTTTTAAATAAACATTTCTCTCTTTGTTCATTCAGTAAAAAAACAAAACAAAGCCCTTTAACAAAAGAGAGAGCTTATTTCACTGGAAAACACTTATCATCCCTCTTGATGGAACTAGCATGCAAAGCCTCGACTGACTCTGGCTGTCACTGTACTGCACAAGCATGTTGAAGGAATTGCCCAATGTTGAAAAAAGAAAACACTGAGAAAACAAGCTGTGTCGAATTATAAAAATATATGTAGCTAAACATGTATTTATGAGTTACCAATAGAGATTTGTGATCCTGTAAATGATGAATCACTGGTTGTTATCATCAGGTGCTGTGCAGGTAAGCAGTAACCAGAACATGTATCTCCCACGTAAAAACACCTGGAGCTCCAGTGTCTGTGGCATGCTGGCTGTCATGGGGAGCCCTGTAGTCTGATCCCTGATGCCCCGGCCTTTAACACCCGGTTTTGTCTTGTGACCTTCACGCCACAGATACACCAGGACGACGAGGATGATGACGAGGGAGAGACCGGACTAACAGAGGAGGAGAAAGAGGAAGAGGAGAAAGAAGAAGAGAAACTGGGGAAGCTGCAATATTCTATAGATTATGACTTTGAAAATGCAAAGGTCTGTGGTGGAAATTTACATATTGGCAATTGTATTTTTGAAGCATTGAGAACTATTTCAGATGGAATCTGAGGGAGTGTTTCACATTTTGACATTTATTTTTTATATCCTTTTTACATGACATTTTCCTGTATTTTAAGAAACACACGGATCAGATTTCTTGCAGAGTGAAAACATTTGATCATGTCTGCAGGCTGAACAGGTACAGCTAGCAGCCGGTTAGCTTAGCATACAGACTGGAAGCAGGGAAACATTTAGCCTAGCTCTGTCCAAGAACAACAAAATCCATCTGCCAGCAACCACTAAATCTCAAAATATAATATAAGTGAGCTCTACAGTATAGAGTCGGTAGTCAGAGTTTCTCCTACCCAGACAAAGCCAGCCCAGCTGTTTCCCCTTGTCTTTTCATTAAGCTAACTGAATGGCATGTTGAACGGACATATAAAAGAATGGTATTGATCTTCTCCTCTATCTCTCAGGAATAAAGCGTATTTCCCAAAATGTCAAACTATTCCTTTATGGTCCAAACCTTGAAACATTCTAGAAAGCTTCTTTGTAAAATCTTGCTAGAGCAACATAATTATCAATAATAAAAAATAAAAAAACATATGAAAGAAACAGTTTTGCAATAAGTTGTGGCTTAGAGAAGGGGAACACATCTGTCAAATTCGGTAACTTCATCATCATTACTGTAATGCTCTCAGCGCCATATGGAGTGGTATGGCAATGTTTAATGAGGCTCTGAGTGCCGAATCAAAGAGGAAATCCCTCAGATCAAGTCAACATAAAACAGAGCAGCAACGACTAAAATAAAATGTTAACTTGAAATATGTCTGTTCTTCTTGTCCCTAATGTACAAGCTCAAACATATACACACCTCTATGGTGCAGAAAAATCACAATGTGACAGTTGTGTGACAGTGAAGAATCCCTCTGACATTCAAAACTGCTCCAGTCGTGCAAATCGTACGTGTGAGATTGATTGCATAGTTAAGTTGTCAGATGATGTTATATCTTTTTTTATTTTTTTATTTTATTTATTTTTATTTTTACCTAATCAAATTCTTGCTTTTGTCCCTAAAACCCTGCCCACACCTCTGCCCACAGCTCACAGTTGGCATCCTTCAAGCTGCGGATCTCATATCCATGGACTCAGGTGGAACCTCCGATCCTTACGTGAAAGTCCAGCTTCTGCCTGAGAAGAAGAAAAAGTTTGACACCAAAGTCCACAAGAAAACACTGAACCCTGTCTTCAATGAGACATTTGTATTCAAGGTCAGTCTTGCCAATATGTGCGCTGATAAAATTTGGTGCAGAAGAGGCGTGCATTTCTATTTCCAGTCTGCACTGCTTCAATATGAATCAATTCAGCTGTAGACAGAAAGAGTGGCATATATATCAAAGATTTATGGAAGCTAGTGAGAAAGTTTTTGTTTTACATGAAATGAGGTGCACAAATAATCCTCTTCACCCGCTGCCAGCGTGTCCCTGTCTCACAATGTGTGTACTCAGTGGGCTGTGCAGCCTACAGTACATGCTCCTCTGTCCTGGCTAATAAAGCCCGCAGAGACTTTCCAAGTCTCGCTGGAAGCTCTGCCTGCCTGCGAATTTGCAGCAACAAAAGAAGACATTTTAATTTACAGAACGGCTGACTTTTCACTTCCAAACAGAGCAGAAAAGATGTTTGTTGCAACATTTAGTGCTTCACTGTGAAGGTTCATTTCAGTTAATTTCTGAATTGAAAGGTATTTAAAGAGACTAGACGCTGTCTGCAAAGGATGGTAGCGTATCGAATTATTTTAATTTTCATTTAAGAAGAGTTTCAGTCAGCTGGAGCAATCAAAGATAATATCGTTAAATTTAATGGAATAGATTTGTCCTTCCCCTGTATCATGTCAGACATTTTGTGTTAATTTCCTCTTTGTTTAGCCTTGGCAGCTTTCAAGTCTTCACTCATTTACGGATTTTAGCGAAATATAAACCATAAACATGTATTCATAATGTAATTTCCATTCAACTTGAATTACCTGGACCAGCTAGAAGAAATTCATGTGAACATGTGTTGAATTTTCCGATCGCTCTTGAACATATTAGATAACAAATATTTAGAGTCAACTCTGAAACTTATTTCTGCCATTGTAGCTTTTTCATTGACTCCTTATTTGAGGATTGAAGTTGCATTTATAGTTATATAACCACTAATGGAGAGGTATCAAGGTTTAAAATAACATTGTGTCTGTGGATCAGGTGCCCTACGAGGAGCTCGGTGGGAAGACTCTGTCGATGTCTGTTTATGACTACGATCGATTTTCCAAACATGACGTCATTGGAGAGGTGAAGATTCCCATGAACACCATCGACCTCGGAAGGCCGATCGAGGAGTGGAAGGATCTGGAAAGCGCAGATCAAGAAGAGGTGCTGTTAAGAACCATAACTTTGGAAGTTTTGCTTAGAAGACTTAATAATTGCTTAATAAGATAATTGATTGACATACAAATTGCAATCGTTTTCTTCTTCATCTTGACTTGATAACATTATAACATCTTGTAATTCTAGGCTAAAGTATTTGAGACATTTTTCACCCATAATGCAATTTTCATACGATTTTAGGTGTACCTGCTGCAGCTCCGCCTATTCGATTTTTTTTTTAAGTTTAGAGTGTACAAGGGTTTTTAACATTAAGATAGTTATTGCTGCAACTTTAGAGTGTGACAGGGATGGTACCAATCAAGTAGTTATGTCTTCTAGTTTCATATGAAACCAATGTCTTCATTATAGTTTTAAAGCAAGCCTGCTACAGCCTCTTCAAGACAGTCTAGTTAGGGGGGGCAAAGAGGGGTCCCCCCTGCCCTTCTTAAGAACTCCAATTGAAATGAACCCTTTAAAGCAAGAAAAAAGCAAAAAAGACAACAATACTTTAATTTAAGACCAAGATGAAAAAAAAAACAGTGCAAAAAAACAGCATACAGCAGTTGAGCCCATTCTGCTTTAGCCCGTCATCATATTCTAGAAAGAGTCCTTTGCTGTCGTCGGCTGACGAACATGTGTCATTTCTGTCTCTTCTTTTTGTGCTGATGGCTCAGCCTGAGAAACTGGGAGACATCTGCATCTCCCTCCGTTATGTCCCCACCGCCGGGAAACTCACCGTCTGCATCCTGGAGGCAAAGAACCTGAAGAAGATGGACGCCTGTGGATTATCTGGTAGAATCTGAATCTACAGTACTGTTGCTACAGTTTAGGCTCCAATTTGTGTTTGAATGATGTTTCTAAATCTTACTTCAGCTACTTCAGCTTAATGCGTGTATTTAAGACTTTTGGTCCCTAGAACCTGAAACGTTTTCTTTTGACAAAAGGGAATCTCAAAGTTTAACTGTGTTTTGTCATGCAAGTACCCTTAAGAAATCCAGTTCACAGCTAAAATTCAGCATAATCAAAATCATAGGACATTTATCACAAAAACTGAGCTTCATATCAATACAGGAAGTAGTAGTACACAGAAGTAATCAGGAGATCAAATAATTAAAATGCATATCAGATGTGTCAAAAGGGAAGTAAATATTGCCCAAACGTAAGGAACTACTACTGTAAATTACAATAACCTGCCTTGAAGTTCTCTATTGCTGATCATAATGACGCTTTTTGCAGATCCTTATGTGAAGATCCAGCTGTTGCAGGGGGGTAAGCGTCTGAAGAAAAAGAAGACTACAGTGAAGAAGAACACCCTCAACCCCTACTACAATGAATCCTTCAGCTTTGAAATCCCCCTGGAACAGATGCAGGTACAGTCCAAGTGAAACTAAAATATGTATCAGTAAATCACATACAGCTGTGGGTAAAGCAAAGTGTCGTTTCTCGGCTGTACATTTAATCTGCACGTATATTTTGATGAAGAAATTACACAAACTCTCTTGTTCCCTTCTTAGAAAATCCTGGTGGCGGTCACAGTGTTTGATTATGACAAGATCGGTAAGAATGACGCCATTGGAAAGATCTTCGTGGGCAGTAAGGCGAGTGGCCTAGGTCTGAAGCACTGGTCCGACATGCTGGCTAATCCCCGCCGCCCCATTGCCCAGTGGCATCCATTGCAGCCAGAGGAGGATATAGATGGTCAGCTAGCATCATTGAATGCAAAGAAGTAACACGCTCCCATACCAGCTAATGTACTAACTCAGAGTTCCAACCCGCGCCCCTACTTTGCATGAAACCCATGACTTAACACGTGACGACTCGTCATGAAACCTGCTCAGCAAAAAAGACACATCTTAGAATATCCGCTCATTCATGGTTAAGTCGCAAAAAAACTCTTTTTAAGCATCACATTTCACAAATTAGTGTATGCTGAGAAGAGTGGCGTTGAGTTATCGGGTGACTGGTTCATGAACGATCGACTGTTGGTCCTTCTTTCATTTGAAGAAACTTAGAAACTGATTCTTAGGGTGCTGACACTGAACGAAAGTCTTGGAAGACAAAGCTGGAAATGAAGCTTTAGTTTAGTTTATAGAGCATGCTTTACTTACCTCCCCATGGCTCTGCATAAACCACGCCCAGTATTGTATCTCGCTATTAAGTGTGCTTTTACCTGTAATAGAAAGTATTGTAGTATTGGGTTATTTCCTGCATAGAGTCTGTTTTAGCCTATTGATGCAAAGATATTTAATTGAGAATGAATGAAGTCAAGATCACTGAATGCAGAGATCCATGTTGCAATATATTTTTAAGATAAATCTGCATGAATGATTGTCTTCATTTTAGCAGCTCACATTTGAGAGGGATACACAAACAGTAGCCTACGTAACACAGTGTGCAGCTGTCTATTCTGAGTTGCTTGTTTTGTGTTGCCATCAAGGCAATGCATCTATGCATTTAGTTCCAACACACATCTCTGTGTCTTCAGACAGATCTAATGTAGGACGGGAATACAAGGGTGCCTTTCCTGATTTGACACTTTGAGAAAGAAAGTAAGCTTCATTGTTTTATTTCAAAGGGAAACTTTTGAAAATCATTCAGAAGTAGTCAGGGACACTGTGAATGTGCCATGTGGAATCTGTCTTGAGCTGGGTTGACCACTTGGATGTAAAACCTTACTTATCTGTGGACTAAGTAAGGCTACATAAAGGCTTATCAATGATGTTTAAACCAATTATGACTAAGCTTCTTTTAAATTCTGCTTTTGCTTGCGATAAACAGTGCCATCTCACTCATTTTTCTGTTGATATCCACTTAACGGATTACATGTCTTTCTTTGACGGCTGTTGTAGCTTAACAAACATACTGCAGTACACTTCAGTACACCAATATTTATTTGGTGGAGCAACAGGAGGATTTTTGTCAAAGACAAGATTTTTTTGTAAAGAACAGAAATTTGAAATGTAGAAGATGTACCCGTACTTTTTAAGAGTGATTTTAAGTACAAAATGCAAGATTGTAGAATCTCAACAGGGCAAGTGTTACATAAAAAACATTTAACACAATACACATATGTTGGACCATTTTGCTGCAGAATCTAGCATGTATCATGCCTCGCAGTATTTCATGTTTAGATCTCTCACTCAACGGCCAAATGCTTTGTAAACCTTGGGCCAAAGTTCTGCAACATAGTGGTGGTTACAACTTCATCACAACGTAAACGCTGTTAGACTGGTGCAGAGCTACGGAGGTAAAAAAAGCCCATAAGGATTTGAGTCTTATATGTAACTAATCGTAAAGTTTCATTACTACTAAATACCTAATGTTGGAATTTGAATACTTCTGGAGTTACAGCATTGACAATTTTAACTTGGAGAACTATTTGAATTCATGTGCTTTGAAATTTCCACCTTGAAATCTCAAAGACAACATTGCTTTTTAGATGACTTCACATTAAAAAACTGTAAACAAGTTGCTCAAATTCAGTTGGGTAACTTTTTCATCTAGGCACTAAAATTCAGGATGAAAACTTAAAATTTGGAAAACGTTGGCTACCAAAGCAAAACTAATATATAAAAAATCAAAATGTTAGTTTCTAGGAGGAAAATATAGACACAGAATAGTTTTTTATTTATTCTCACAATAACTAATAGTTAGAAAACTACATTGTAGCAGTATCTATATTTCTATAACATGCTGTTTCATGCAATCGACTAAGGAGAAGCTCAGATGAGAGATGGGACATTCAGCACACTTACATTGTCAATCATAATTTGTGAACCCTCATTTGTCCTCGGGTCAAATTTGACCCCTTTAAAAAATGTCTATATCTGAAATATGGGTTTCTTTTTAACCAAATTACCCCAAAAAATGGATAGGTTTCCACACAACGCTCTTTGCATATACAATTGATCACTTTCATTCCTGACTAAACTCATCTGTATGTTCCTGTGATCTAAACTATTCGTCAAAATAATTCCTAATTTCTGCTTTTTTAACTCAAATATTAGGTATAATTCTATTTAAATGAGGGTTATTGACCATGAATTCCAAAAAACACAGTAAAACTGGTGGTATGAAGGTGGTGTTATTGAAAACTAACAAAAAACGGAAATTCAAGCTCTTTGAAATCCGAAAGTTGGTTTTCAAAGTAAACATTTTAATTCCATAATTTCAGTAGTATTTCAATTTCAGCGTTATATATTCAATATTCAAATGTCTTAATTATTACTGACTTGCTTTTCTTTCACGGGAGGCCATATTGTCACCAGAAGTAATTCTGCAGAAGGCTAAACAGCAGACCACTGATTGCTCCATGTACAGCACTACATCCTCCTACTGTTAATAAGCTACAGCATGTATTCACAAGATGATGTAAATAGTAGCATGTTTTAAAGAGGAACCATAATTATATTGTGTATGTGTGTTTGTGTTCTATGTCATTTTTGATAATAAAATGGAGTAAAAAAAAGAGTATGCACTGACTGCAAAGTGTACGTATTTTTGCTGAATGAGAATGAAGGTATGTCTGAATATCCCATGTGTCTGATTAAAGAAGGGTTGCTTTGTAAATCATATGTACAAAAGAAAAAAATCCACATTTGCCATAATACTGCATGGTTGTCTGGTTATCTGTCATTGTTTGTATCTGTCCTCTAAACCAAAACTAAACTCAATCCGGTGTTACGATATGCGTAGACTACAAGTCATGTAATTATTGTTCATTTCTGCTTGCTTGTGTCGGTCGCTGACCGGTAAACTGTACATATTTCAAAAAAGGAGAACATTTGCCGGCTCCGTGATTTTTTTATCTCAGTGTACCATAAGTGTTGCCTTCATTTACTCCTGCCAGATGTAGTTACAGTGGGCAACTTAATCATTTTCCTTCATTAAACTGTACCTTCTCATCTTATTGCTATTCAAATAAACCTGCTTGCATATGTCTGATTATACTTTTTAACATAAGAAATAATTCAGTAACTTGCATATAAACTAAACTAAACTTTTAATGGCATCATACAGTATTTTATTACTATTTATTTGCCAGATTAGTTCTGTGACATATTATTACTGCATATTATTGATGCAGTCCTCTTAAGGAGCTCCAGTCATGTAATTAAGCAATCAATAATATTTTCATTCCAGTTGTCTTTTCATGGATGAACACACAGTTTGACTAATGGATTGCAATGGGATGAGCTGGTGTTTTGTCACTTGTGCATGCGTGAGATATTGATAACGTGTCCACTGTGTCATTTCTAATGTTGGGTTTTATTAACCCTGTGTGTTGTTGTTTGTTTTTTTAGTCACTTTCATTTAATGTCAGATAAACCTTTGCTTACAACCTACACTGCATGAAGATGAATAATCTTTATGACAGTCCTGTCATGATCTTTTAGAGTATAATTCAGCAATCTCTCTATGTACACAGGGCTGAGAGGAATATACATGCCACACACATTTTTCATGTTCAATGGTGAGTCTATGTTGAGTCTGAAGTTTCAATCCCACAATATGGTGTTAAATTTAGATTAATTTAGATTTAGATCATGAAGGACCGCCAACTTACATCCTTTTATACAATGTGTGTCGGGTCATCCTTTGCTGGGGGTCATATAATACAGTCACTCTCATCTATGTATGTACACACACAAAAAACATCAGACAGAACATGATGGGAGCGCATTTATACATACATACAGACATAAATGCAGACAAACATGCAGTACATACAGACATACGTACATACACATATACAAACGGACATATATGTATACATAACTGCACTCCCATCAGATTCTGTCTCCTATTTTTTGTGTATTTGCAATAGGACCAATTGAGCCTGTATTTGTTTTATGCTGTTCTGTAACTGGACTGTGTGAGTCTTTCACGTTTCTGCAATGCAGGCAACAAAATCCCCGTCTTCCTGGGTCTCACAAGCTATATTGAGCACAGAGCAGACCCAAACAGTGCAGAACAATATTCGCAATGCAATACTGCCAACCTGCGGCTTCAGTAATGCTTCCTCTTTAGTCCTCTTTTTTGAACATAGCCATGATACAGAACATCCAAAGGCCTGATCCTCATCCGACCTAGTCCGTCGGCCATTCACTTTGCGAGCGACATAGACGAGGGAAATGCTTGAACAGCTTTCTTGACTCTTGTTTTTGTCTTGTTGTAGAGGTGTGTCAATAGTTGTGCCTTTCTGTGAACTGCATGATTTATTTCTGTACAAAATCCATGTTTTCCAGCAACAACAAAAAAGGGAACAAAAAGACCACACAACGTGTAATCATGTATCACTCTATGTAGAACTGAAATACTCAAGGGAACCAAAATATGGGATGTTGTCAGGGCATATCTGTGTGTTGTCTAAATGTAATCTTAGGAAAATAAAGGCATTTTAAGTAGCCTCGTCCCGTGTGGTGTGTAAATGGAATCAGACGGTGCTTTTCCGCTTTTGGTCAGTGGGTGGCAACAAATTATAGAGCATGACAAAGATACTAGGAGTGTTGAGTGGCACGTGTAGTCAAACCAAACAAAATTCAACCCATTTGCACAATAATAAACAAGGATGATAAAACTTTGGAGACTAATTTGAGTGCTGTTCTTGAAAGTGTTCATAATATATAATAATCCAAAGCAAATATGAACAGAATAGAAAATGAAATCTCAGTCTGGCAGGGATCCAGTGACTGTAAGATTATAAATGAGACTCATTAAATCTTCTGAATATGAATCAGAACACAAATTGCACTAAGGATGATGCTTCTAAAGCTAACATAATAACATAAACAGAACAGGTCTTTGTGTTGAGTTGTGATGATTATGAAATTAAAGTGATATACATAAATAGTGATACCTGGATAGTGAGGTGATGTTTTTACAGCATGTTCTGGGGACAAGCAGCTAGTGGACATTGAGGAGATGTTTGTTGTATGTGAAAAAAAATGTTGTAACCTAAAAAAAATTTTGACATTGCTCAGAGCACCTTTAAGGCTCTTAAATCAGAAATGACACTTCCGCGTTCTTAAAAAAAAAAAAATGAAGCTCATCAATCATCCACTTTCCCTAATACAGAAGAGGTGATTTTCAAGGTCTGCATATGGAATGGACCAAAGAAATATTGCAGTTTCCATGGTAATACCTCCGTGGAAATACCTGCAATATTTTGTCCATATGTGCATCTAGGGATATTCTTGATGTGATTACACAGTTATATAAATGCCCCCCTCTTGGTCAATTTTTTCATGTAAGAAAAACACATAAATGGTTGTGTTGGCATTTGCCTTTTTATATATATCTAATACTTATTTTCTGTCAGGGAAGGTGCTACTACTTTGGATACAGTACAGTAACAGAATACATGATTGTGGGAGGAATGCAGGTATGGATATGGCTTCTGGTATCGGTCACTCTTCTTCTCATCCTTCCTGCTTCTTATCTCACTTGGACAGTTTAGTGATGACCCGGATTAAAGCTCCATTCTCGTCCTTCAGTCGCTGGTTCTCTATGTTCAGGTCTGCTTTAACCTGAAGAAAAGACAGTAAGACAACTAAAGTGGGCACAAATGTAAAATGACATGTTGCTCACAACCTGGAGGGTTAGGATGTGGGGAGGATGTCGGGGTAGACGGTTGGGACAAACAAACACAAGAAACAAAAAGTCAATGTTGACTTATTTTAACTTATTTTACCATATTTACACTTGTTGTAGCTATTAACATCATGTACGTTAGTTATGTAACAAACAAGGACTTTGGTTGCCTATACAGGCCGTGCACTGCAAGGGTTGCACAGGCGCTCTGATCACTCGTGTTGCTGGACAGTCTTAGGATAACAGACAAATACTATTTACCATAACTTTTCATAACATCTCATTAGAACCGTTGTCTGAGCATACGTGACACTGGTCATTGAACATATCTAGTCATTACCAGGTGGAGCTGTATGTGAGAATGCAAATGTCCGAATCAGTGAAGATAAAGGATGAATTACACAAAGACGCCAAGGAAAATGTGTAACTGGAGAGAAGACAGATCTTCTGAACAGATCAAAATCATCAGACAAAACCCAGCACTGGCAAAAGACACATTTGTTTATGACCGAATTACAAAGAGGTTTGCATCCGCGTGTAATGCTCATGTCCAGCCCCCATGCATGCTCTACCCAGGCGCCACCCCTCAACTAAACTACTAAAGTAGTATTTCCAGTGAGTGTGAATGTAGTCTCGCTTTCCACAGCGCTGCAAAGGAGTGGGGCTAGTTCCCACAACATTCCTGGATAGGAGAAAAACTTTGGTTTGTTGGCAAAATCTCTTTTAGTTGTGCAGCAGAAAACTCAGATTGGACAGATGGTCTAGCTAGCGGTCTGGATTCACCCTGCAGAGATCTGAGGAGCAGGTAACCATAGTCCTCAGAAATCCACCAGAGTTTAGAATGCCAACACAAAGAAAGCAGACAGGGGAAAAGAGGGACATCTAGCAGAACTTCTTCCCGTTGATGAAATGTTTTTGATATAGACTAGTGATAATGTGACGGAAACAGACAACCTCCTATTGTGTGATTAGGACACACCGATGTAAAAACGGTTCAACCATTTTTTTATTTAAAACTAAATGTATTTTGTATTTGTTTTTTTTTACAATAGAATAGAATAGAATGCCTTTATCATCATTATACACAAGTGCAGTACCTATGCAACGAGATTCAAGCAACCCCTTCACAGTGTCAACACAAAAATATAAAAACATAAAATGTAAGTAGTGCAGAAAAAAAAGAGGGGGGGGGGGATGTGGAGCAAAGTCCTGAGAGCAATTATGTACATACTGTATGTAAAGTAGTACAGAGCAAAGGGTTTGTAAACACATTATGCAGAAATATAGTTTGGTGCATCAAAAGTCTTAAGTATTAAATAATACTTACTAAGTAAATATTAAGTATAATAACGAATAGACATTGAACTGTAAGGAAATTAAACAGTTAAGTATTAATGACAAATAAATCATGACCATTCAAGCTGGATAGCATAACAACAATTATTTTAATGGACAACTTTCTTTTTCTTACTCCTTTGTACATCCTTTAGTATTTTGAAGCCTTGTCCATATTCCCATCCCACTGTGAGACACTCTAACAGCTTATACGTAGGCTCTAGTCCAATGGCTGTTTTACATTTCTCACTTTTGTTCCTGCTGCTGACTAATCCAGAAAGGAAATTAGTTTTACAATAAAAGAGTCATCTGATTTGGATGAATCTGGGCAGTTCATTATGATAAAACAAATGCAATTACACAAACACACACATAGTCTTTTACACTTCCTCATTTAAATACACACAACAACAGTGCTTCTCTGTTGTGCATATCTATTTTCAAACCAGCATCCCATGTTTGCTTAGCTCTCATTCACAGATAACAAGAGGTTGTTGTTTGCATCCTCTTGGGCACAACACAGCAGACATTTGTGAACGTTAGGCTTCAGATGAATACTGATGGCTCGGTTGCTGCAGTGTCAAAGTGCTCACACATTCCACAGCCAGCAGAGCATAATGGTGACAAATGATGTCAGCTAAAACCTCCACAGACAGAGCCGCTAACGCCACGGCTCCAAGTCCCTCAGACCCTTTACACTGTTTGGATGTGATTGTTCATTGTTTTCCTCATGTCAAATGTGCTTAACTTTCTCCTGAATGAGAGATATTGCTGTATCATTACTACTACTATGTTTTTTAAGGAGACAGAATATGAAAATAATCAAGTGAATATTAAGGTGAATAACAGTAGAACTATGAGTTACCTTTAACTGTTCTTCCATATCTGATATCCTCTTTTTTAGACTCCAACTTTCCTACAAAAAAGATAATTAAATAAAAATAATAAAATATGAAATGAAGATAAACACTTTGAACTAAAACATGGGTGTGAGTATTAGCACAATGTTGAGTTGTTACCTTTTTTTCTGTCTCAAGCATGTTGGAGCCACAATCTCCCACTCTTCCCTTCTGCAACAATGACATGTTATTATCAAAAGATTACAGTATAAATCATTGAAGCTGTATGATTATGGGTGCTGCACTTTCTGAACAGTGAGCGCAAGTGTAGTAAAAATATCCAATATGCACACAGCAACTCTGAAGAGGCTCACTGTTATTATTCTAAAATTCAGACCTGTAATCCGACAGTAATGACATTGCAGCTTCATTTTATCATTGCTATCTTTCATGTCACATTTATCTTACATTAGCTAATATCAAAACCAGAATATAGAATATATGGGATACATGTGTGACAAGAAAAATCTGAATTGCAGAAACTTTTGGGTACTTTTTAAATTGCCTCTTCAGAAACCATTTTCTTCACTTCTTTCAAACGTTGTATTAGTTCCTGTACGGTAACTGTGTGTATCGTACCTGTGCTCTCTGCAGCTGGTCCTGAATCATGGCCAGTTCCTGTTTACTTATTTCCAGCCTCGACTTGAGTCTTTGATTGGTAGCCAGTGCCTTTTCATACATCTACATCATAAAATATGCATTTGTCAGCAATTCAAATGAGTGTTTGAGTGTAGACCTTTGCTGACTTGACCATTAAAACAAACATGACTGCTGTTAGCAATGCAGCGAAGATGCACATTGAGCTCAGGCTCGTACAGGGGGGGGGTAGAGTACCTCAACGGGGCAGAGGCTGTTCATTGGCTCTTACTAAACGGACCGCTGGCCTGTGATTGGTGGGTGTTTTTACAGGATTACAGCAGCTACAGATGACAGATCTTTTTCAGTCCATTTTCAGAGCCCATATGTTATTTATTGCTGTTGGGGTGTGAATACCATTTCAAACATATATAAAAAGTGTATACCTGAAATAATTACCAACCTCCCCTTTAAGTGAGTTTATTAATTCTTAAGTGATTACATTTAGTTTTTTAGTTAGTTTAGCACCAAAAGAACTTGAAATATTCTCAACATGCAAAGTGCATCACCTGCCTTTTTATAGTCATTGTTCGCTGTCTCTTCTTCTGCCTTTTTCCTGGCAGACAGTCTGTTCTCCCGCCGTAAGAAGTAGGACTCGGCGTGGTTTGTTGATGTGTCGTTGGAGACATCAGACGAGTTCAATCTGAAAACACAAGACAGGTGTTAACCCCTCAACACTCAGCTTCTCTCAGTTACTGTCAGAGTTTAATGTCACAGAGACACTGATTGATTCTCTCAGGCAATAACTGAATCTTCTTTTGTATGTCTTGATGGTGTGAATTAGATTTGCTTACCTTGACAGTCTCTCGTGCTAAAAGAGAGGAGAAAGGTTTTAGAACTGGCTATCTGACCAAAATGAAAAATGCAACAACCACTCTAATGTTTATTTTTGTAAGGATAGTCCTGATTATTTTAACCCAAGGTACTTAGTCCTAACTTAAATCTTACTTGGCCTAAACAAGTCATTCAACCCCATCATGACCCGTTCTCTACTTCAGTGGATGCTCATTACTGTACAAATAATGACATCACACAGCTTGACTTCATCATTTGTTTGACAGGCTGTTTAATCACGATGTGAGATTTATAAGGTACCACATGGAATCAAATCCAAAAACAAGGTTGTATTTTGTACCACGTTAACCATTTCCTCTGCATAATATTGTAAACACACAGTCTCAATACACACAGGACATATTTTAATATTTCACAATCAGCAAGTACATGTATTATTGCTAGACCAAAAAAGCAAAGCGCAGTGATTCTTTGAAGTGACAGAACCAGGAATTCCTCACGAAAGGCTCATAATCTTTTTTAGATTATTTTTTTTACAGTTTTCCAAGAAAGGATTTTATGGTCTGAAATACCAAGCCAAGTTAAAGAAAGAGAGAGGAAGTGATCTGTTAAGTAAACTGACAAGCAGAGATAACTAAACACATCCAAAAAAGGTAATGGCTCTGGCAGTGGCTTTCACAATGTGTTCATTATTGTCTGCTGAAGTTGGAAGAGTTATAGGGATTTTTTAGAAGAAGACCAGCTAAACAATAAAAAAACTCACACTCCCTTAAAAAGATGAGAAAAGGTTGCATGATGCAACACTGCTTTTACACACACTGCTAGTAAATACACTATTCTTCCAACTAAATTCTCTTATTTAGGGGTTATGATGATGATGGCTTTGTAGCAAAATCACCCATAGATGTTCCTTTTGGTTTTTATCTGGTGACTGCAAAGGTCATAGTGTATGATTACACATATCATTTTACCACAAGCCAAACTATTCAGTTAGCCCTGCGGCTGAATGGAAGCATCTGCATTTAATGTGTTTCTTTGAGCAATTATTCAGAGTTTTCCTTTCATTTTTTGCCATCTGTACACATTTACATAAACATGTTCATGTTCATTACCCTTCACCCTTGGATTACATTGCAATCTTTAATTTGGCATTTTTATCCAAAGCCACTTCTAAGTGCATGCAAAGTTAAAAAACAGTAGATGTTATCAAATTTGGAGATGTATTGCTCTCAAACTACATCTAAAAATGTGGTCAGTGCTAAAATAAAAGTGCTTAGGTTGTTTTACTTTATTTTGGCGAGGCTCTAGGGACAGCAATGTTGGTCTCTCGGTCAGTCTACCACTTTGGTCCAGACTGAAATATCTCAACCATTGAATGGATTGCCATGACATTTTGTACGGACAGTCATTCATTCATGAATCCCATTGACTGTCATCCTCTGACCTTTTCTCTACTGCCACTACAAAATTTGGTTCAGACATTTATATTCCCCTTGGAATGAAATGTAAAAGCATTGGTGATCCACTGACTTTTTATCTGTAGCTCCATCATTTTGTACAATATTTTGGTCATGACCAAGATTTACATGCCCTTTTTGATTATAAAGCAAGTTGCGGGGCTGAAAAAATACATTGAAAGTATCAAATCGCTCAATCCAAAGAAAAATTGACACAGCCCGTAATCAGAAACGGTCCCTTTATTAAACAAGCCGTCAGGACTTCCGTATAGATGTGATGTCACAAGGTAGAAATTGTAGAAAGTGCCGCTACAGTGCCACAGTCCTTCTCCTGCCCCAATGACGCTGCAATAACTCAGAAAGTGCAGAAAACGCTGACCAATCACAGCATTCTGGTCTTTTTTTAAGAAGGTAAGACAGGCGCAAAAATTGAAAAAACGTGTTTTTTTTAACATTACAGCATGTAAATACTTTCTAGTAAAACCCCAAAACTACAAGTATGAACCTGAAGAGCATGGTATGGGACCTTTAAGATACTAAACAGTACACAGCGGGGATAAATCAGTGTTGCTAGAGCCTCTCTGAACATACTGAACCCATCCTCTTTATCTTTAAACGCTCTTTCATCATATCATTCATAGGAAAAGCTTGTATGACTAGCTGTTTTAGATTTTATTATATTGGTAGCCATCAATCAAAACAGTTTGTATTAACTAAGAAGAGGTGCTCATCTTACTGCAGTGAATATTGCTGCAGACACAACTTTTTAAGACAGCACATGCAGTTCCATTTAGCATTATACTCTATTTTTGACATAGCGACTTATTCTGACAGTCACATAAACTAAAGCAACTATCAGACTGGTGAACACAACTTAAACACTTACACGTCTAACTAAATCACAGAGACAGCGAGTGGATTTCAATAAAGAAGTAACAGGGCTTTAAGTTGCAGACACTATGTGTAAACACAGTGACATGCCTCTGCCTCAGACATTTACAAGACCTCTGGATCTTCCCCAGAATCTGATGTCAGCTCCTTTAAGACTCTCTCTGGACACTTGGATGTGCTTGGTAAACAGTCATTAATGATATACAGTATGCAGACTTGGAAAAAAGCTCTGGTTTAGATTAAGAAACTTCACATATAAACAGATGCTGATGGAAACATTTGAAACTTTTGTGTCCCATGTATGTGAGCTCTGTCACTAAGCTGTCCTCCAGCCTTTCTAAGAAGTTCTTGCCTGCTGACCAGCTATTCCCAAGTGGAAAATGTGAGCTTCCCGTAGGACTAGCAGAGAGATAAACATCCAGAAATACTGCCTCTGAGTTCCCACAAGCCAGTCCTAAACACTCTACCCCTCCTCCCTCTCTGTTCCCCTTCATCCTTTCTGTTTTTCACCCCATTCTTTCTTTCTCTCTCTCTCTCTCTCTCTCTCTCTTCCTGTATCTATCTTTCTCTGTGTCTCTGTATCAATCTTTCCCAAGTGGATTCTTAGTTAACATGAACAAATAACATTAACTGATCCCAACCCGGTTCCAACTTGCGAGTTTTGTTCCTCCATTCACATCAACATTCAATTTGTTTCTCAATTAATGTGAGTTATTATGAACCTTAAGAAGCATGTCAAAGTGTTAAAAGATAAAAGAACAACGTTCTTATTTGGGGTGGCACAGGAGTCCAAGATGCGCATCATGTAACCACAATTCAATAGTGGCAAATGCCAAAACAAAATCTAACCCCCCCCCCAAGACAAACAGTTTTATAATCAAATCCATTAACATGTTCCCAAAGTTGAAGGTTGTCCAACAATTTGCGTCAATCAACACAGCATGCTTTGATAAATAACACACTAATAGAACTGGCAAATGGAAACAACACAATGCAGAATTGTTTGTAAGCCAGATTCATTGCACCTCAGAATGAGATGAATTGTCAATTAAAGCATAACAATAAATGGCTTCAACGATGTAGCTTTATGAAAACACTTGAGGAGTCCCCGAGTACATCATCTCTTGTGAATTTCTGCTTGTATACACTTTGTCTTTGTTGCACCAGAATATAAAGAACTATTGCAATAGCGATAGTGCCATAGACAGTGCAAAGTGGATTAGAGGATATTAGATACAATCTCTAGTTGCGTTCCAACAGCTGTCATGTGTAAACAGTGTTTTCCAAAAAAAGACTTTGTTTCAAATGAGGGAGTAAGAGGTCATTCATGGCTACACATAATTTTCCATTGATCATGTAGGCTAGTGAAAAGGATCTGCTAATGTACACACACACACACACACACACACACACACACACACGCACACACACACACACACACACACACACACACACACACACACACTCACACAGACACAAACACAGGCATACCGCTGCAGATTGGTGCAGACAAATTTGTTTGACAATGTCTAAGCTTTGAGTTATGTCAACCATGGCTAACGTCCTCTGACTAAACAGACACTGACTAGATTAAAGACAATGTGGCCTTACTCTCAGGCTCTTGGTGGCAGATGAAGTTGAAGAGGAGTCAGAGAGCGACTTTCGGATCCGTGGCTGATCATTGTTGTGAGAAAGTAGAGATGACATCGCTCCTAAGCTGCTGTCCTCCGGGTGCAGCTCGAATGGGGTCCAAAGTGTTTCCAATTTTTTTTTTTTTTTTTTTTTTTTAGAAAAGTTCACTTTTAAAACAAAAAAGCAGCAAAGATAGAGGAACAGTGAGCAAGTGGGATCTTCATGTGATGGTGCTTCATTGAATATCTGATGAGCGTGACAGAACTGCACAAATGTGAGAGCTGTGGAGGAAGTGGAGGGACTGGGGAGTAGGCGGGCTGTAGTGTGTGTGTATGTGTAGACACATGTATCTGACAATAGTATTGTTCACACGGGTTCTCCAGGGACTCTGGGTCATTCAGCCAAAAATGGATGAAGAAAAGCATCATTAGTCTTTGTGTTCAAATGTAGCCTGAACGGGAACTTTGCTTACCTAGTGTGTATTTCCTTTTCATGAATATTTCATTTTTGTACCGTATTCAGGAAAGTGTGTTTATTATTTTCACTGTACTTCCCTTTGCAGTACAAATAAGTATAGTATGATTTATTAGAATTTGTTTTGTTTTTTTCAAAGGAGAAACAACCGGAGGAAGAAGTAGATAGTAGACCCAAAGTAAAAGTCTTTATTGATGTTAAAATGTTATTTAAGTTAAAGTACAAAAGTATCAGCATCAAAGTGTACTTAAGGCACCTAAAGTGAAAGTACTCATGTATGTCATAATATTAATAATATACATGAAGAATTGTGTACACATCACTTTGATGTTGCAGCTGGTAACGTTTTAACTATTTTAAACAATGCTAGGTAGCTTACATTAATCTACAATAATACATACTCATGTCTAAGTTGTTTTATTATATTTTGTATTAATAGCCTTTATCTGTAAGTGTAGTGTTATCAAATAAATGTAAGTAAGTAAAAAGTAAAATATTTTCCTTTGAATAGTGTAGTAGACATATAAAGTAGCTTAACAGTGAAATACTCAAGTAATGTACCTCAAAAATATACTTAAGTACATTACTAATGCAAATGTTCTAAGTTACATTGCACACCCGTTAACAAATGTTAGCTTCTCAATTAAAACAACTTGTATAAATGTAAAAAGTAAAATGTAAATGCATGCAGTAGATGGCCAATCGCGTGAGATAAGAGTGGATAAAAAACAAAATCTTCGTCAGATGCACAAATACACTGAGGTTAGGGTTAAAACTTTTGTTTTAATTTAATCAAGCTGGGGCAGCATGTGTTGACAGTTAAGACGAGTTTACATACCTTTGGAGTATGTTGCGTGACACAGTGCGTTCATTATGTTAGCACAGGACATTTGACTGCAGTTTATTCTCCTAAAAAGAGAATCCTAAGGGACTTATGTTGTAAATGCTTATGCAATGTGACAAATACATTTCATTTACCAAGCGTACCAAAAGGTTTCACTCAAAATATTGGATAAAGGTAAAAAAATACCTCTTAAATGATCTAAATGTTGGAAGGTTGGCAAGTGTTAGTGTTCCAGGTTGTGATACACACCATGTGCATCGTTTTATGTCTCTTCAAACCTGAGTCAAGTAGGAGGGCAGTGCAAGCCTTGCCCTGCACCTGCTGTAATCTAATGACAGAATTAAATAAGTAAGTAATTCATTTCACACAATTCTATTATTGCCCCTTTTTTGATCTAAACACTGTTTAACCATGTCATCACTTTAAAGATATAAACATTATGCATTTAACGTTCAACTGTTAGACCTCCCATTAGGTTCCACTTTACAACACCTGATAACTGTTCTCCATTAAATATACCTGTCAGCTTGTTTCTACATGGCTATCATGCACCCCCTATTTGGAAGTTTTGTCCTAAGAAAGAAACAGAATTACTCCCATTGATACAAATTAAAAAAGACCATCCACTGTTGACTGGTGTCTGGGCAGAGTTGCCACACTTACGTAAGTGTTTAAGTCTTTAAAATGCAACCTCATGGCAACCCAAGAGTCATTTCAAATAAAAGACACATGGTTGCTGTTTCTTCACACCCAAGGGTAACTGTAGTCTACACATCGTGAGAAGGCTAATGT
The DNA here is from genome assembly GCF_013103735.1 of Etheostoma cragini. NCBI lineage: Eukaryota > Metazoa > Chordata > Actinopteri > Perciformes > Percidae > Etheostoma > Etheostoma cragini. The sequence goes on from NC_048410.1 coordinate 22,078,230, forward strand.
ATGAAGCCAGATGTACGGTAGCTAGTTGTTGGATTTCCCCTCTTAGTAATCTTACAACCAAGATAAAAATCATGATCAGAGCTCCTCTTTGGAAAGACCATTGGTTCCTATTTCACATTTGTTGATTATTCTTTATTATAGTAGTGATCAGGCACCACCTGCTGGAAGAACATAGAACTTTAACCTTTTCATAAAAGAGCTTCATGACAAGAGAACAGTATGTACCAATGGAATCATATGTACTCACATGTACACTTGTACCATAAATAGCGTCAGGGAGAGAGGCACTACATATGTATGTGTGTAAAATGACAAGCTGTAAGTACAGTCACATTCATGTTCACTTTCATATTTCAAACAACTCTTGACATTTCATACTTTCATCTTGTCATGAGTAATTTAATAAAATGCAGTTCATTTAATTTTTGTGACATGCCAATTCTAAAACAGGGTGATAAGAAGCATGTGCACGTTGAAGAGAAGGAAAAAAACAAATGAATAATTCATTTATCAAATTGAATCAGTAATAGACACCAGACACACATAATGTATGCTGTCACAATCACACTAAAGTAGAATAAAACAAGTACCATAAATCTATTTTTCAAGAGTCTGATGTTTTACTAATTATTTACTGGAGCATTTCAAATATACACTACTTGTCCTCCTTGTTTTTCGTGCATTTAGACCTCCCTATTTAAACCACCTGACTTCCCCTACAGTTTCCCAGTTTTCCACAACATTTTTAGAGAACTCCTCAAAAAAACACAACCATCTACAGTCTCTTCTGTGACCTCCTCTCGTCGACCCAGCAACCTGCTCTTCACGCTGTTCTGTAATTTCCTCATCTCTTTGCTCTTCTTTTGTAATTTCTTCTTCCTCTTCTGCCATTTCTTCTTCTTCTTTCTCCTATATAATGCCCCCCCCCCCAATCCTGTTCCAGTGGCTGTTCTCCCTGCATTGCCTTGTCCTTGTCTTCCACATCCTCATCCTCTGCTTCATCTTCGTCCTGCTGCATCCTTCTACTCAACAACTATATACTGTAGTGGACCTGAGCTCTTCTGCTGCTGGAGCCTCCTCATTTGACTTAAGTTTCATTGAGCAAGAAGGAGCATCTGCCAACTAAGATAGACAAATTGGTTATTCATTTTTCATCCTAGTGGATCTTTCCTCCACACCCAAACATCAGTCTAGTGAGTGAGAGATATGATTTAGCCATGGTGGTTTTCACTTTAAACATTTTACATCTGTTCTTGTCATTGATTTATGTCAGACTAAGCCATGACATTGGTCTACCATTGGTTGTGCATGACAATACACAGTCTCCCATTTGACAATATTTTTTAGCAAAAGTGAAATAGACTATTTGTTTATACCGTGGTCCTATACATATCTCTGGGTGTATTAGGCCATTGTGGTTAGTGTTACAAATCTCTGCAGGAGTCTTGAACAATAACCAAACATAGACATTTCAAACTATTTCTCATTTGATTAGCCGGAAAATATACTAAATTAATATTGTGATACAAAATCATAGATGTGTACCATGACAGAGCAGCTAGCCTATAGTAGCAGATAGTAGGGTACTTAAAATGATGTACAACTTCATTAACATTATAAATATTTCACACAGCCGGGTTGGCAATGTCACTGAAACATGACCATACTCTGTCAAGTCGTGCCAAAAACACAAACGCAATGGGTGTCATTTTTAAATGACTTAGTAAGACATTTTATTTTGAAAATTAAGGTTGTAAGCATAGACTGTATATATATTAATATTAATGGTCTATGGTTGTAAGACAGTCTTCAAAATAAAACTACTGACCAACATTTTCCTTCATATTATTCTCTAAATAGGATACACTACAAGTGATTGAAATAATTGTGTCATAACGAATGAAAATTATTTCATCCGCACACTTATGTATTTGTTCATTTGATTCATTGAACTGATTCGTTCAAATGGCAAACGGAATTCGTTTATTTTGAAGGCCGGTATTTTACGTTCTCTTTAGCTAGCTAGCTACTTATCTAGCTAAACGTCTCGCATTGACAGACCTGTCCACAGCGCTCCCAAGCGAACTATAAACGCAGCGCAGCCGTTGCACAGCCATGTTGTCATGCTGTGATAGATAACCCATCCTCTTCCATGCAACGCCGAAAGTAAGTTCAAAAAACATCTGTAAAAGCATTTCACAATGACCAGCGCGGCAGAAAAAAACAGCAAAAATCAAGGTGTGAAAGTTAGCTAACTTAATTGTGCGTCCGCCATTTTTATCACCTGCTGGAGGTTGGGACTGTGCTGTTATACAAAAAAACACACCATTATAGAGGCTACGACTGTGAAGATAATAATAAACAACTAAGCTGGAGAAGTATAGGAGTTTATCCTTCTCATGGACTGTGACACTAATGACTCCGACGATATTAAGGTATTTTCTACTTGTGGTTTCTTTGACTTGCTCTTAGCCATGGCAGGAGGAGAGGAGGACGTGTCTTTGGTGAAGTGGATTCAGAAAAGTGTGGCTTCCAGTCTGGATTTGAAAAGGTATCACGTTGGCTACTCTGCTAGCTACACTCTTTGACATAGCTACTCATGTCCCCATACCATTCACAGCGACTGCTTTGGTGGGGGGTTGGTTGTGGTTGGCGGCATGTTAAGTTATTATACCGCAGTGTTAAAACCATAGCAATAATCCAATGGTAAAATACTTGCATTAGATGCAAAATTCCTGCATTGATAACTTTAATTAAATAAAAATGAAGTTTGGCAACAACATTGAGAAGACCTCCATACATAAGTTAATGTGCAAGCAGCATTCAAATGTAATTGTCTGGTTCAAGTTTTACTGTTTGTTGTTCATTTTCAGTAATTGAAATGCAGGATTTTGACAAACTTTCTGAGGCACTTGTCCGTTGGACAAATGAATGTATTTGTTTCAAATTGGTAACATAGACTTAATGAGTGGCAAGTAATATGGCACTTTTTGTTTATTTTGAGTTTTAACTTGTCTAGTGGGGCAAGTAAATTTCTTTTCAACTTGCCCTACAAAAACATCCACTTGTCCCGGACAAGCCATAATGTCAAGCCCTGGTTAATGCATATTTGAAGAGCTTATATCATTAAATATATCTGCACTATATTAAGGCCGTTAGATCATTTTATTTTCATTTAATTTTGACCTTTATTTTTACAGGCAAGTTTGTATCTGGTAATATTTTTGAATAACCGTGCTTCCCTCCCTCATGTCCCCCTGAGACGAGAGATCTCTGCATTGTGTGTCGGGAAACAAACCTCCAATGATACAAAAAATTGTGATTTTGCGTAATTGGAGGCATTTTTTGTCTAGATTCAGCTCTTCAGCAACAAATGTTTACAACAATTATGTGCATTTAAACTACCTCACATGTGTACCACCGGGATAAATATGTACAGATGGGAGAATATGCAAGAAATGATTACTTTATTACAGACTGAATACTTGACACACTACATGAACTTCGCCTTCTACGGAGACCAGCACCTCTGCCAGAGGTGTCGCTTTAGCCGCTAAGCTGGGTAAGGAGACATTGACGGGGGTGTGGGCTAAAGGGGAAATGCCGAACGAGGACTGGAGGTCCCGCTAGGTGGAAAGCTAATGCTAGACGGCCACCTGTCCCATCCATCCTGCTTGCAAGTGTCCGATCATTAGACAACCAACTGGACTACATCCAACTTCAACAAAATTCCCAACGCGAGTTTAGAGACTGCTGTGTTTTTGTTCTTGTGGAAACATGGCTGAATAACAGGGCACCAGACTCCGCTATCTATCTACCAGGCCAGCTAGCCTCTCGAGCAGATGCTCCTCTGGCGGGTAAGACTCGTGGAGGTGGGCTGTGTTAACACAGACACAGACTTTTTTTTGGCTGGCGCTGAGAAGGGTTGGTTGACTGGACCTGAACGCTTCGTGGATCGTGTTCACACACTTATCAAACAAACTAGACTGTGGGGTCAAGTGCACTCTGATCTGGGTGCAGTTTCCTGATGTTAAACCCCCTTACTGCATTATATACCAATATATTTGTATATTTTTTATTGTAACCGGCCTCCTGAAATTTGTGTTTCCCCTACACATAAAATGTCATCACATACACCTAAACCAGGGCCATTGCTGCCAGTAGCTTTCCACAAAGCGCAGATTGGTCTGAACCATGGTGGTTTGGACACAAACACATTACTTGAAGCTGCATTATCTTGTAATATCACAAGAATCCAGCAGCCGTGCAAGGCAATAGTTATCGAGTACGTGTGGGAAACGCTGCCACTTATTGTCATGGCATTGCTGTCACAAAAAAAGCTGATCTCTCACCCCCCTTATCTTTGAAAGCACCCACTTTTTTGGTCAATTTCCACTTCAGTGTCCTGACGTACTTTGGCAATATGCCACCACGTACATGCAGACTAGGTAGGCTAGATAAAGGAAGCACACCTGTAACGTTGGTGGACAGCAAGGGTCAATCAAAGATTTGCAACATAATATAAAGATAGATAAATAGGACGGTTATATGTTGCATTCCAATTTAATACAAAATCAAACATGGCCAAGTTGTATGTGTGATGTATGTGTTGTAGTGATGAGAGTTTGTTGTGAAGTCATTTTAGCAACTTGGCTGCTAAACTCACTTATTTTATTCGGGAGCGTATATTTTTTACATAACAGGGTGTGCTGTAATTGTTGATCTGTACCTTTCAAAGTAAGTCTCTTTTATTTAATTGATGCAATAACCAATAGCCAAGTGAAGAATAGAACATACAGACATCAAGGTGAAACCGTGCAGTCTGTTTAATCATGGATGACATTACATGAATTTAAAAAGCCCTATACTCAATCTAGTCTAACATTAAGCTGCTAAAACCACTTTATGTGTTGCATTTGTGTAGTATACTTATGCATGAGATACAAAACAACACATTGCCCAATAGGGCTGCTAGTGGTCAATCATTCCTCAGTGTTAAATCATCTTGGCTTTGAAACAAATGAGACAAATATTAGACACATGAAATATAATGTGTGTTTTAAGTTGGTTTGACCTCATCTTCAGTAAACATAAGCAGGATGATGCAATGTCTTCAAAGTTTAATAGTACAGTATATATCATTTTACCCAAAGACACAATTCATGTTTTCTGGAGCTTTCTAAAGTTGAGTGTTTAAATAGTAATGCATCACACCAGCTGGAAATGAAGCAACTTAAAATGAATATGATTTGTTACAAAAATGTAGGGCGAATAATTTAAAACACAGTAGTTAATCTGTTGGTTCAGCTTCAGTCCAGCAGCTCTTCACTCTGTAAAGTAACATATTGAGACTGTCAGTTTGGTTTTATTTACATACTATAGTGTGCACTCACATATTTGATCAGTCTCTTTATGGAACAATGTGTGATTCCTAAACCTTATACAAGTTTTTATACCTCTGACATTCAGTGTCATTGAGGATTCGGAGGTCCCCAGTTTGTTCTCAATGGCGACTTTGTATTCCCCATCATCTGTGGGTCCAACTCTTAGTATGAGCAAGGAGCAGACTCCACATACGTTGGTGATGTGGTAGTGGGTGTTTGTGTTCAGGCTGATGTTGTTGTGGTACCATGTCACACGTGGAGCTGGATCACCCGTTACTGCGCAGCTCATGTAGCACTCGTAACCTTGTGGAGCTGTGCGCCTCTTCAGGGGAACAATAAATGATGGAGGTGACTGAAAATCAAAGGGTTTTGTCTCTGGCATGTTTACTTTGAACTTTCCTAAAACACAAAGAAATGCCTAAAGTTAGGGTTTAGCGGCATTGTAAGAGTTCAGTTCTACGCTTGTACCAGTGTGCTTTCCATGTTGTCTTTTTTCAAAATTTGAATTATCTGTTCAGGCACCATATAGGCACTGGGACCGTTTTAATAGTATAGTTTCAGCACCACTGTCAGGAAAACAAAACGATTTTCTAAACTTACCAGAGTATATTATTTGCCTTTACCCACTTAGTCATTATATCTACATTACTGATGATTATTTATCAAAAATCTTGTGTAAAGATTTTGTGAAAGCACCAAATCAAATATCAAGGTATTTGGTCAAAAATATCATGATATTTGATTTTCTATTTGATTCATCTCCCAGCCTTACTGAGGTATCTTTTGCTGGTAAATAAACATGTACTTCAGTACACGGACCAGGTTGTAGGGTACAGGAAAGTGAGAAGTGATTTAGATGTCTTTGTGATCAACCCACAGGCACAAACCTTTTTCCTTTTTGGTTCCAAACACTGGTGATTCAGAAGGTGGTGAAGGACCCATGTCATTTTTAGCACATACCCTAAAGTTATACTCCCGTCCGGGCAAAATATTGATAACGGTGAACTTATTGTTGAAGAGGTTGTCTGCCACTATCCTCCAAGTAAGTTTGAAAGAGTCCCGCTTGGATACCATGTAGTGTAATCTGTCATCCCTCTTCTCGTCTGGAGAGGGAGTCCAGGACAGAGTCACTGTTCCCGGGATGTTCTGTTCCAGCTCCACTGGACCTGGAGGCTTGGGATCATCTACAACCAGATTTAGAGGCACGGACATACAGAAGTCTGAGTTGCAAAAGTGTATCAGTCCATGCAACATCGTTAGTATGTACAGTATCTGCACACAGATCAGTTTCTCTTTGCTGTATGTTTGAATGTATTTTACAGTTTATCACTTGCATTCCATAATACCAACTGGAATTTACTTGGTCAAGTGTTCTAATAATAATAATACTAGTTTTAATTACGCCATAAAAGAGTATGCATTCAATCTCTGTAACCTCACTGTGTTTGTGATATGTTTTTATGTATCAAGCCATGAACAGTAGTACTTGATGACCATGCACACTGAGATTCACCTGTAACTCTGATCTCAATATTGATGCTCGCCTGGCCGACGATGTTCTTGACAGTAATGGTGTAGATGCCGCTGTCGGACCGCTCAGATGTGGGGATTAAGAGTTGAGAGCCGTTATCAGAGTTGGTAATAGTCACATGTTTGGACACTGGATTACCATCTTTTAGCCAAGAGATTTGTGGAAATGGGGAGGCCTGTAGACAATAAGAAAGATAAATATATCTATATATTAACTTGTAAATGAAATTAAATACATTCTCCAATGAACCCATTAGGAGTAAAACTCATGGCACAATACCTCAAAGTTGATGTTCAGACGGACCGTGTTTCCAGATCGTACCACCACAAAGGTCTTCATTTTGCGGTCTTTAAACTTTGGCTTGACTGTGAGCGGGAAATTTGAAATACAATGTTTGGAATATTGTAATTATACAATGTAGCAAAGTAGAATTTTTGTTTTTCATTCTGCTTAAAATATTTTAAGTCTCTGAGTTTTTAAATAATGTCTACTGTATTGTATAGGTTATTAAGAAATGGGCTGTCGAGTTAAGACCTTTCCTGGTCTGGTCAAAACAATTTTACCCTTTACCTGCCATATCCACGGATATGAAAAAAAAAGTTGAACTACACTATAGAGAAAAAAATATTGAAAGCTGTTATGCAGGCTATATTTTCATGGTTCAGAGCTACGCCGTACCTTTTACAGGCAGAGGGTTATTATAGCAAAGGCTGCACTATGGATATGTATAATGGAAGAAAAACTGGAAGCTAAGATTGTTTGCTATTCTCGCGGATACTAAATCAATCTTAATCAGGGCATTATATAGAAACAGTCAGGTTCTTGATTTCAATTTCAAATCTTACCAGGAGGAGGCATGGCAATGATGTAATTGTCAAAGCCTTGAGGTTCTCCATCACCTCCATAATTAGTGGCAATTACTCTCACCCAGTAGGTGGCCATTGCCTTCAAGCCAGGCACATTATAGGATGTTAGAGTAATTGGGATGGCGTTACAACGGGTCCATTCAAGGTTTTCTATTGGTCTGATCTCCACGTAGTAGCCTTGGGCTTCATCCTCTACACCTTTCATTTCTTTAGGTTTTGTCCAAGCCAGTGAAAATGTGGTGTAATTGGAAGATGTTAACTTTAGGTCTGTGACTTTGCCTGGGGGTTCTAAAATTACAGTAATTAGAGGTTATTGGCTCAATGTTTCATAATTACCAACGAGCTAGAGACAGCTTTTGGTCCAACAGCATGTCAGCATGAGTTCAATCTTCAGTGAAGACAAATGCAGTAGAATGTAAGAATTCAGAGTGACGGGCTTACTCATTGGATCTCTTGCGATTACTGTGTCACATGGAAGACTAGGATGTCCAGCACCAGATAGGTTGATAGCAGACACCCTAAATTCATACATTGCTCCTTCAATAACATCTTTCACTGCTAACTTTGTATCTGTGGAAAAAGAAGATATGGTTATCATATCAATAGAAATGCTCACTTATGTGGACAGAAGCATAGCAGGCATTACTTTTCACACTTTATTTATTAATTTCCTGCAGCTTGCCACAGTAGTCAAATACCTGTAATAGGCCCTCCTTGGTTTACAAGGCTCCAGTAATTTGTGCCTTTCTTGTTCTTTTCTAAATTGTATCCCATTATGTTGCTTCCTCCAGTGTCACATGGGGGACACCAGGTCAGACTGATGCAGTCTTTAAAGGCACTGACCACTTTTGGTGCTGTTGGGGATCCAGGATAACCTGTGGGGGAAACATGATATGTTAACTGTTCTGTGGGATTATGTTATGTTACTTCCAAAATTAAAACATGCTGCACAACTCTATGCTTTGTAAACTGGTAGAGATAGTTTTAAATTTGAGGGACACACAATGGTCTGCACCTCACTGCATGTTCTCAAAGTCCAACTTTTATCACCTCAGCCGAAGGAGTTGGATGTTATGTTTTCCTCTAGGCCAATTAATGCAACGTTTTTACTGTTGAACATTGTGGAAAAAAGTTGGTCGTCGGGCCAGGTAGTCATTAAAGCACCAAGGTGTAGGATTTGAACATTAATGATTCCTGGCAACTCTTAGTGGAATTAAAAAAATACATCCTACAATAATAATAATAATAATCCTCTTTTTTAATACTTAAATACTTTTAAAGACAGCAGCAAAAATGGCTCCAACTAAAGACTTACGTAATACGCCAGCTGGTATGTCCTCTGACTGCAGGTAGTCACTGATGCCTTCTGAGTTCTTGGCTCTGATCCTGTAGCAGTATCTCCTTCCAGGGTTCACATCTGTATCTTTGTAACTTGGGTTGCTGCCAGGGATCTCACCGAGATTTGACCATTTATGGCGCCCAAGTTGTTGGCGATCTATGATATAGTTTGTGACCGGGCATCCGCCGTCGTCTTTTGGTGGTTTCCATTTGAACTCAACAGATGTTACAGCACTTTCTATTATGTCCACAGGTCCTTGTGGTGGTGTGGGCTTGTCTGATGGGGAAATAAAAATAAGTTATATAACAGCAAAAAGCACTGATCTCCTCTTTACATACAGAACAATGGCAAATGTTAAGTCTCTTATTGTCAACTCACCCAGTACAATAAGTTTGGAAATTGCTTCAGTTGTACCAAATTCATTTTTTATTTTTATTCTGACCTCTCCACCATCTTTCCTTTGACACTTAACAAGGCGTAGTTTGCTTTCAGTCGCTGATGTTTCAATCTTCACATTCAGAGAGGGCAAAAGCTCGTCATCATCCTTGTACCACTGTATCATCATCGGTGCCCCACCTGAGAATGGCAGCTTCCATTCTGCATTTTCACCCGCCTTAATAATGACTGGCTTTGTGAATTTTCCTAGTGCATCAGTGTCAATGTTTGGTGGATCTTCAATGTTAGAGAAAAAAGTTTTTGTCAAAAATCTAAACTGTTTTAACCCATGGGTAAATGTATCAATAGATACTAAATCGTCTTATTAATTTTTATTCGGACCTTGAATACGAAGTGTTGCTTCTGATTTACGGCCTTCAGCTTCAAAGCGGTACACAGCTGCATCATCTTTTTTACAGCAATCAATTACCAACCTGTGAAAGGCTCCATCTTTGATAATTGTTACCCCATCCTCATTGGTTAGCTTGTCAGACAGAAATAAGTCATATTCATCAGTCTACCATTTTCATAAATTGAGGAATGCAATGCTCCATATCTTTTCGGCTACGATGGATTTCAAACTGTTTTGCAAGCTATGAAACAGATAGATGCGTGGCAGTAATCCTATATTCATAATGTTACCAAAATAGTTGACTTACCAGCTTCCCATCTTTATACCAACGTCCCTCAGAGGTCTCACTGCTTAATTTGCAAGACAGCTCTGCCCGTTCACCAACATTAGCAACAGTGTCTGACAGCCCACTGACAAACTGAACACCACAATCTGCAACAGTAAGACCAAAGTAAAAAAAAAAAAAAGATTATCAAAATGTGTGCATTGTATTTGGCGATATGTAACCTCTGTTATACTATTGGGAATAGTGTATATATAACAGAGTTGATACTACTGTGAAAAGTGACTATTTTAGTGTGCGAGTCCATACAAATTAATAGTGCAGAGAAAACAAAGGTAGAGACAAAGCAGTTTTTCTATTTTACAGCATAATTCAAAGCAAATCAAGGACAGGAATGACCAGAGCATTATTCAGTCTTCACACAATGCAAGGATTTTACCTGTAACTGTGTCAGGAACCAAAGGTCCAGTTCGCACTCGCTTAGTTTTCTCATCATCTGCACCATCTCTTTTATTTCCATCATCTCCATCAGTCAAGAGGTTCTTATTCGTGCCGTCTCCATTACCCTCGTCTTCACCAGTCATGTCACCAGTCCCATCACCAGAACCATCTTTTCCATCTCCCGCATCCTTTTCAGACTGTGCTCCTCTGGCTGCATCCAAGCTGTCTTTCTGTTTTTGTAGCTTGGCCTGCTGTTCCAATGCTAGTTTAATCAGGTCATCTTGATTCCTAGTTTGGGTGTTCTCGCGGCCTTTACCATTTGGATCAGCTGAATTACCGTGAGCACATTAAAGTAAGGAAAATGAGTCCTCTACTTTTGTTGAAACATTTTTTAAATAGACAAAGACTCAAGGAGGGTTTGGCTATCACACTATCAAGATTAGACTGATGCGTTTTTTATTAATACATACAGTGTGTGTGTGTGTGTGTGTGTGTGTGTGTGTGTGTGTGTGTGTGTGTGTGTGTGTGTATATTTATTTATTTATTTATTTATTTATAAGAGAAGATAGCCTACCTTCCACTTTGAGAGAGGCACTGCTGGTTGTTATTCCAACAATGGCATAATATGCCCCATCATCTTCCATTTTACAGTCTTTAACTCTCAATGTGTGAATTAGCTTGTCCTCTGAGACAGTAATCTCATGTTTGTCCCCATGTTCAAGTGAAGAATCCTCTTTTGACCAAGTAATTCTGTTGAGGGGTGATGATAAGACGCACTGAAAGATGGCGTCCTCACTTTCAAAGACCTTCACATCATTAATCTTGGCTATGAAACCCACATCAGGCACTGAGGAGGGAGAAAGGGTGGATTTGGATTTCACTTGTGGATTACCTGAGGGACTTCTCGTACCTAAACGTGCATTGTTTTATCACAACATGCCAGTACAATTACCTTGGAAGTCAGTTGCAAGGACATTTGCGTCTTCAACATCAAGCTGGTAAAATCCAGCATCTTCTGGCTGAGGATCTTTGATGGTGAAAACATATTTTGTCCCGGTTTTCTTAAGGCTATGCTTTTCATTTTCATCATCACCATAAGGAACGAATTCCCCATCCTTTTTAGAGAAACTCATTAGATTGTTTGATCTTTGATCTTTTCTATTTGAGCAGTGATTGGTTTTGAATAAGTTCATTTTTAAAAACATATTAACTTACCTTGTATAGATTAATGGCACTGTTGGGATCCTGTAGTTTCATGTCGAGGCTAAATTCAGCTCTCCCATTAGGTTTTACTTCTATTTGTTTCACATTTTCCAATTGCTCTACAACCTACACAACAAAGAAAAGAATTCCTATGTATGTATGTATGTATGTATGTATGTAAATATTGATCAGAATTTTACTGCTGAAGCCATTACAATTTCAACTAAAGTGGGCATTGAACAGTGGTTGTTAAGGCTAATACATAATACTATTTATCCCAGTATCCTTTGCACTATGCTCCACATTTAAATAATAATTGTTGAACTCTTCATTGCACTCATGCCTCTATAATGTTTCTGTTTAGAGTATGTATGTATATATTGTGTATATATTATTGCCTATTTTTTGTTTTAGTTTGTTTTGTATGTGTAAGCACATTGTGAACAACGATGCTCCAAAGGAAAATTCCTCGTTTGTGTCCTCTTACCTGGCAAATAAAGTGGATTCTGATTTAGATTTAGCCTTGGGCAAAACTAATCATATAAAAACTTGGGAAAATCCTTTAAAAATCCTTTTTCATGAGAGACATGCTTTTAAAGAGAAAATTAAAGCTTTAGTGCGTAACTTTTTGATAATAATTTACGTCTGTTACAGTCAAGCCATTGCCAAAGGAGTTGCCACAAAGCTCATTAAGACTATTAGCTCCACAGAACTCTCTTCGTATTTCTTGCTATGGTAAGAAGATTGTGTTGGCCAGCAAAATTTTGCGCGCAATAAGTTGAGTGCGGATTATGACCTCTTCAGAAGTATTCAACATGTTTTTTTAATTCCTCTGTGTCCTCTTTGGACACTAGCAACTGTGTGGATGAGAGGTTGGGGCTGTGAGCGATCACGGAATGCTTGCATCATGTGGACGCGCTAACAGTGTTGTTGTCATTACTTAGAATTCCTCATAGGGGGCGACAGAAACTACGCACTAAAGCTTTAACACCCACTTACAGTTTTTGTTTTTCAGACATGCAGTGGTTAAACTTCTCACCTTGCTGCAGTTATGTACATGTGTACTCCAGGAACCTGTGACATCACTACTTGGTGTGGTTACAAGTGCACACCTCTGATTACACGCAAAGGTGAAATAGGCTTTAAATTGTCAACCCGACCGTGGAACATTACTTTACAGACTGGTGATGGGTTACTCTGTGAAGTCAGCACCAGGTTTTCTATTACCGCTTTAAAACACTATAAGCAAAACTCTCACAGCTCAAAATGCACTTTAGTTTTAAAACTCACCAACATTTTTGCAAACTTGAAAACACATGATACAGAATTCATGTGCAGTTGTTACAAACTGCACACAGTACAGTACCTTTGCCTGCTCATCTGCCCTTTCCTTTTTCAACTGGTTGAGTCTCTTCAGCAACCAGCGGAAGTCAAAAACACCAAAGTCTGCACAGATTTTTTCATAGTCCTTCTTAGGTGCATTGATGAGCAGTTCCAAGAGCTTAGGATCGATTTCTCCTTCTGTTTTTGGTGGGAGTTTTTTTTTTCTGGTGACAACAACACTGAAAAGAGAAGAACAGAGTAGCATGTATTTTGGGGTTCTACAGCAGTATTCTACATATTTAAATACAATTTTTTTTATTTAACTCTGAATTAAACTTACGTTTTCTTTAGCATTCTTCTGAAATCTTGTGCTGGTTCATTTGAATTTGCTAAAAGAAAATGAGATGTGAATTTGAAAAAAAGAGAAACATGAGATTTTTCTTTTTAAAGGCAAATGATGATTCACAAACATATTTATTAAAACTCTTTTATGGTTTTATCAAATCCTTAAAAGGTAAAAACAAACAAAAAACAGGATATAATTATTTATCTTTAAATCCACAGGGTCTTGCTCTAGATATTTATTTTAACTTACATCATAGGTCTCAGTATTTTATTACCATGTTCAACACACATTAATGGTATTTTTATGAGGTCCAGTTTCAAGAAAAAAAGAAAACGATCGGGAACTCTGTAATTGTATAAGAACTGTGTGGATTGATGAATGATAGAAAGAAAATTTAAGCTACTTTTAATTTTAGTTTCATACCTGTCTGGCCTTTCTTCTTAAGGCCAACTGAAACAGAAAGAAAAATACAAACAAGAAGTAAGTAGTGAATAGTCAAAGCTCCAGTATATTATACTTTAGTTCGTTTTATTTACAATGAACATATGGCACAGTAATAAGTTGTCTTTTACCTTCAATAATCTTAAGACCTACAGTGCAGACAGCCATTCCATACTCATTGGTGGCGATGCATTTGTAGGTGTCAGCGTGATCTGGTTTGATCTTGAGTATCTGATAAAGCAATTGTATTGTAGTTAGATTGCATTGTTAATTGCTAGGTATTAGTTTCTGATTTTTTAATTATTCAAGTACCGTGAAATACTTTTGATTAAGAGCAAATCACAGCACTTCACTTTAGTGTACTTTAAAACAATTGTCTGGAAATGACATATTTAATACAAATCAGGAGGAATAGAAGTACAGGAGAGGAGATTGTGATACGTTGGTATAATACATATTAACTTTGTGTTTTATACGAGATGTTAAGCATTTTTATTTGCATACTGTTAACTCACCTCAAGAATGTGCTCTTGAGCTCTTTCATCATATCTGGTGTTGTATATTTGTGGGTCATCAACTTCGCCCTTATTACGCCCCCATGTTACAGTTGGTGCGGGCTCTCCACTAACCATCGCTTTGAAAACTCCTTTTTTACCTGAAAAATCAAAATACCGAGAGCCATACAACAGCAGCTGACGTTACATGTCCGGGCCAATCTCATCTATTTGCGGGGTTGTGTGTTACATGAGGCAGTTTTATTCTGATTGGGCCATTGTTGTGATTATTATTGGAATATTAGGGTCCATGTAAATGGAGCTAGTGGTACAGTTGTAGATGGTGTTTGATTAGGTTGTGTGTTTCGTCATTTACCCTCCTGAGCGGTCACAGACATTGGTTTCCGAGTGAAGTCAGGTGTTGACTTTCCTACAGGTAGTTCCTCAACATACTGAGTGATCATTACCCCGGGAACTCTGGACCTTTTCTTGATAGCCACTGTTAAGACCAGAACATACCAATAAGACTGCTGTGTGACGTTCTTAAGCAAACATAGGCAAAAGAAACAGAACAAAACAATGTTACTTTGGGAATTGTATTCATTTTTCACACTGTTAAAACACGCTTGAGCAAAACCATGGAATTGGATATGCTTAATTTGTTGAGGTGCAGTTTTTCTTGCCATATATCTCAAAGGTGATAACATTTAATCCTCCACAGCTTTAAGTTTTTAAAATTGTAATATTATATTTAATAACAATTAAATCCAAGATTTGTGAAAAAAGCACCATAGTAACAGTCATTGTGATTTCAGATGGGCATTACACACATTACTAGTGCTTTTACTTTTGGTTGCAGTTCTGCTAGAATTTCACAAGAGGTCAGTGTTTACTTTCTCTCTTCCAAGATCTCTTAATTTCTTCAACTGCTGATTAGGATGTATTTTAGGATTAAACTATCCATTTTTGTCTAAAGGCAAACATACAGATTGCAAAAACAACTCAGTTAAAATGGTGATAATTTGTCACCTTTACTTCACCCTCTATGTATTGTGGTTGCAAATTCACAATGGAACCCGTGTAAGAAGGCAGGTGATTATGGTGATTACAGGTGATAAGAGATTCAATGAAAAAATACACTTTTTGTCTATTCAATAGTATAACAAGAATGCATCGACAAAGTGGGATGATTGTTAATCAAACTGTATGGGTCAGGGTCAGGATTTGTCAGGGATGTGTTTACACACACAGGTCAAAACGCACTAAAAGCGTTAGACACAAGCCTTTTCTTACTCCATTGCTTCAAATGGGCAAACACGCACCAAAGGCGCTATGATGCGCGTCAAACTGACAAAGTCTGTTCCGACATTGTTTGGGTTTTGGAGTGTCAAAATGAGGTGACCTAAGCTGTTTTTTTGGCAGCACTACATGTTTGGAGAGAGTTACTGTAATATTTTAAGTAATGACATTATTTATTAATTTACATTCAGGCACCTGACTGCCCAAAATGGTTGTGCACTCTTGCTGCACGGCCGTCTCTCTTTCTCTCCTCGCTGTCTCACTGACTGACTGACTGAGGCCAGTGTCTATTGTTAATCCACAAAACTGGCCAGAGATCCGCTCTACAGTCTTCTAATTATACATTTCTTCAGGGTAAAACACAAGAGCCCAGAGGATCTGAATGATTGTGTGAGTAAAGCTCATAATTTGGTGCACGTATACCACTGCACTCTACTTAAATGCTATAATTTTTTTAGTTTACTGATCATACTAATTACTCATTCGGGCTTTCCAATAAGTTGCACGTAAGTAAAAAACAAACAAAAAAGTTTCCCCAACTTTCTCCCAGCAAGCCCGACGCAAGTGTCTTTTCTAGTTTATGACTGACGCAATTTCCCGTCCAGCGCCCACGTCGTTTAAACGGCAAATACACCTGCTCCCATCTTTGCGCCCAGGGGCATGATGGCCTACAGGAGGAGGACAGAGGACAGAGTGGGGTTGTGGCAGCCTAGGAGGTATTAACGTGGTGAAGGATGAAGAACAGGCACTATAACATACTTATTTTCAATGTTTTTAGTGGGCTCATCATGGCACAGACAACAAGAATCTGTTTCATGATGAAAAGGGACCGCAGGGTCAGGGCCTCTATTCATCTATACATAATCTAGCCTACAAGATTTTCCTGTAGCCTGTAGTCATTATTCAGAATTCAACTTAATAAATGAATTCAACTTAAATATGTCCTAATAACATTAAAAAATGAAAATGACTTCTAAAGATAGATTATGATGCAAGGTGTATGACCCCGTCCGTCAAGAGAGAAAGTCTAATCCGTAACGTTTAAATTTGCCCAAGCAACGGTCTTTTCTAAAATACTTCTGGTTCTGTGGTGTTGGCGCTTCAAATCCGACGCCATAAAAGCATCAATTATTGCTTTCAGTGCGTTTGGGCCTTCACAGTATATTATCTGAATGCAGGCAGAATTCATGCTCCTTAAGCATTTATTCACACATAATCCAAGTCATTATTTCAGGTAGATTTTTTTTTATCCATCACTCCTGGAGGAAACATAGATTTGGACACCAGCAGACTTTCAGGACTAGGGGTGGGAAAAATAATGGAAAATCCTATGTATAGTGTTTGTTATTTTTTGCGACAATTTTTAAAATCAATTTTCCCCCCTGTAATCAGTGTGTCTAGCTATCATGTTGTCCTTGGGACAAATAGACCCGTTTTCCTTTATTACTGTTCTTTTTAATTAGCCAAAATAACATGATTGATTCGCTCTTAGGCAAGTAAAAATCTCTATTTTCATTAATTTTGAATTTCTTTCTCAAGTTTCTAGCATTTAAAAAACAAATTGAAGTGCTTTTGAAATAGTATTGAGTAAAAGTTGAAAAAATTAAAAACAATTCCAAAATAACTGTTAAACTAAAGTTTAAAGTTATAACTAAAGTTAATAAGTTAGTTTACGTACTGTTAACAACAAAGTGACAAACACAGGAAAAAAGCGTCGAAAGTGTTGATAAAAGGGACAGAAACGCAAGAAAAAGTTAAAAACATTGATTAAAAAGCGTCAACAAAAGTGACAAACAAGAGCTAGAGGAGTATTATTCCACTTCTGGTTCCGGGACAAAGGAAAAGGAAATTGCAACTGTTAATCCAATCGGATCAGAATTTGTTATTTGTGGTATTATATAGGCCTACGTAAAATTGACTTTTTAGCTTTTTCTCAAAATAATCTATTCATATTTGAACTGCGTTTCCAGCTCTACTGACTCAAAATAATTTCATAGAATTGCAAAAATCGATTAATATATATATATATATATATATATATATATATATATATATATATGTTTTTTATTGTATGTCTACTGCAATCCCAAAGATAGATAGATAGATACTTTATTGATCCCCAGGGGAAAAGTCAAAGTTCCAGTAGCTTACAGAAATCTCACACACAACATACACATACATCATAACAGGTTGTTAAAATAACAAATAACAAACAAATCCACTTTAATAGTATGGAGATTAATATATACAGTACAGGCCAAAAGTTTGGACATAAACTAGAATATAAGACATGTTTTTGTTATTTTTACACTTTTTTGTTAAGTACATAATTCTACATGTGTTCATTCATAGTTTTGATGCCTTCCGTGAGAATCTACAATGTAAATAGTCATGAAATAATAATAATGTTCTTACATGCATGCATTGGAAAAGTAACTACGTTTACATACTGTGAATCGTTTTATTCAAGAATCGTTTTTGAATTGAAAATTGATATTGAGTTGAACTGTGAGCGTAACAATCGGAATCCAATCATGAGATTTTCTGAATCGTACACCCTTAGCAGACATATTTAAAGTATTTTCTGTTAGTGGATATCAATTTGAAAAGAAATAAAAGAAAAGCTAATGCCAGTCAGATGGATTTGTCCATTTATATCCATTTCAACATTGGTGAAGGGCTTTTAACTACCAACTTACCATTGGCTTTTGGGTCTTGGTTTGTTTTTGAAGTCATTGCAGCGTTGGTTAAATGATTTGTGTCTGAAACACAAAGAAAAAACTGTCAAAATTGATGTAGTAGTATTTATTGTATTTGTCAGTTTTCAGAACCTAGCGTAGCGTTTCAAGCGTTCAGTTTTCATAAAGCTGACAGTGGTTTGTAACTGAGAACAGTTTCATGTGGATATGACTCATCTGAACTTTATATGATACACCGTTCAAGACAAGTACGTTTTTTCAATCTGTGGTTTTCTAGATGTTTCCGCTGTATAGTTGTTGATCAAATACCGTTAAATGTTAGATCTTTTACGTTGTTTCTAACAATTTATGGCCGATAGAAACGATATTCAATATATACGATACAAAATTGGTCTACAATAGAGAATTTAAATAAATCGCGATGATGCATGTTTATACCTGCAAAATGTAGAGTCACGAGCTGCAACCGGCTGCAACGTATCATCTTGAGTAAACCTGGCTGAAAGCGAAACGTGTGTGTGTGTGTGTGTGTGTGTGTGTGTGTGTGTGTGTGTGTGTGTGTCTGTGTGTGTGTGCGCTCTGTCACTGTTTAGCAGTTTTTACTGTCTATAGCATGGCACTACTATAAAGAAAATGTCATACTTGTAACGTTTTCTTTAGTTGAGTATATGTGCCTTATACTGTATTTTCTTTATTAAAAAAATGATTGTGCCTTCATTTTGCACTTTCTTATGTTTTCATCTGTGTAGTATGTTTGTTTGCACTATATGCAATATGCAATACTCATATGTTGATTATTTTCGTTGTTAAAGTTATTTTTGATCTGCAACATTAGGTTGTATAATCACAGTTTAGCACAATAAATGTTCTCAAAACTACATCATTTCTTTCTCTTTAAAAAAATACATTTAGCAGTTTGGCTTTCCTTAGGGTCTATGTATCCTGTTCTGAAATGGTTCTATTATAATTTATATATCATGATTTATCCGTGGCTGACTATAAGACACTATGTTGTGCTACATGGTCAACTGTTAAATTAATGTGTTTTTACTCGAATAAAAAAACAAAACACAAGGAGAGCAGTATGGAAAAACCAACTACATTTTGTTTATTTGCAGTTATGCATAGAAAATATTTGAATGGGAAAAAGGTTCTTGCAAAATGAAGATTTATAATCAACACGAAATGTACAAAATAACTGTAAAATAAGAGATTTGATGAAGGAATTATGGAGAAAGGATGGCTTCATTATAGATATTCTTTTTACTATAAACTTGGTTTGAATAGCACAACAGTGAAGCAACGAGGGTAATACACGGGACCTGAAAAGTATAGGACCATAAAAAGATGAGCGAAAACAACTTGACTAAAACAGAATAAAAAGAAAATGTAGTAACTTTTATATAATTAAGTTGGAGCTCCCTTCATTGTCCTAAGAATGCTCAAAGTCACATGATTTAACTTGACATTTGGTAAGTGCTCCAGTCGTGAGAACAGGGCAGATCTAAAAATGGGGCCGTGGCCCGAAAAGGTTGAGGAACCATTCCTTGAAGGTTCTCCTCCTGCGTCATGTATGTTATCGTGTGACATCAGCCTGTCAATGTGGGGGACGCCTTGACTCCTGCGTGACTCGTGCAGACACTTGGAGACATGCTGGGACACAGTAAACTGGGAATGTGAAATCACACCTAGAGGCTGACTCTGCCCAACTGCCATGTGGAGTCAAGTTACTGTGCGAGCAGTTTAACTGCTCAGGATCCAAACATAGAAAGGAGCAGAACATCTTTGAAACATACTGTCAAGCCAACGGACATATCTGTAAATCTCTTTTATGCCCCCTGATTCTTAAACATTATTGTTTCGTACAAGTAAAAGACTGAAGTAGACGTTAAACTCAAACTGCTTGTCCTGAGCAATCATGTGGATACGTTTTTTTTTTCATTTGGAAGGAGTAAAATGATTAACTTTGTACTACTAATTTGAAAAAAACAAACAAAACCTCTGCAGAGGTGATGTGAGATACGGAATTTGTTTTAACCGAGTCCTCAGCATATCGGCAGTAAACTTGAGATGACTACTTTGACTGGTGCGTATAGGTCACGTACCAACACACTTAGTGTATGGTATTTCAAATTTTTCTTTTAGCATCTTCAGTGATGAGAGGGAGGGTTTTAATTAGAACTCTATATCAATATAATGACCAAAAGGTTTTTCACATGGCCCTTTAATTTCAAATTTCCATAAGAGAAATACTGACAAATGTCGAAAAAGATATCCGACCTTTTTATCTACAAGCCAAAATTAATATATATATATAGTGCCTGCTCAGTGCTTTGCTAATCATGGGGAACAATTTGGAAAGGCCACATTCTTTACTGAAATATGGCATACAGTTGAGACCTTTCCTATCAGTATTACACAATGATCACAAGAGGTCCATTTTTTTTTCTCGTCGGTGTATCCCGCAGATTTCATCGCATTAATTCTTGAAATATGGCATAACATTTTTTAAGGGTTTTCTTTTGTAGATATCATTCCTGCTGAATGCCTTTGGCAGAACGAATAGTACAGCATATTCTGGAAGCTCTGGTTGTTGTGGCCTCGGTTAGTGAGGCTGTGCTAACATACCAGCTAACAACAGGTCATATCAAGTATTTAAAATGGTTTTCTTTTCTTTTTGTCAGGATATGTACTTTTTGCAGCAGCAGAGTTAAATGTTTTGACAGCCTAAAATGCCTAAAATGCTCAATTATAAAAATGTCCTAGTATTTAACTTTATAATATGATGTACAGAAAACGATTACATTTATAAACCTACCTGATCACTCATAGTATTATTTGGCTTAAAATAAACTGGGGTGGCACATTATTTCATGTTCTTTTTCATCATTTACAGAACTGAAGAAAGTAATCGGTTCTATACAGTTACTCTGTTTATGGTTTGTCCGTCCTAATTTGGGCCTAGCCCAACCAATTATGCCTTTCTGTTGTCCATTATCCAAATAATTATTTGCCCTGACTTGTACGTCTTTTTGACTGAAACCACCCTGCACAAGCGCCACAATCACTCATCCCAATCTGCTGTTGCTTTTGCTCAGGAAATTATGTTGTAAAAAAATATTGACTCGAGTTTTCCAAATTTGCTGTTAAAAAAATTAATAAATCCCACTTACTTTTAGTACTTCGCCGTCTACACTCGGCTATCCGTCTTCAACTTGAACTCTTGACTGTCCAATTTTTCAAAGGAGACACCCCTTTTTGTTTGGTGATAAAAGTTTGGAGCGCATAGAAATCCATACATGGGTGAAATGTAGTTGCTAAAAACCCACATTACAGCAGTGGTAAAGGGTGGAGGTTCGTCTTACCCATCCCTATGAAAGCGATCACTTTGCAGTTCGCACTGGAAATACATTATGACTGTTCATTCAATCTGGAATTGGACACATCTCAGTCAACAGTTTTCCACTATTAATGATAATATGAAAACACCAGGTGCGTTACATAATTATAAACAGATACACATTCGGTCTCACTTAAACTTTGACAAATTATTGATTAATATTACTTAGTTGTTCATGGTTGAGGCTTTATGATTGATGTATCCACAATAGCCATAGTGATTTCGCTCATGCATCTAACCAAAAGCTTTTGACTGACAGCTTCACAAGGTCTCCAGTAATAGTATCGCTGCACTATGGATTTCATTGGCCAATAAACATTAACGTGAGAGATTTTATTTGGTAAAATAATCTCAGGTTGATATGAATGAATTGGCTGTTCCAATAAGCCTCCAAAAGTATCAACAGAAATACTCACAGCATACCCGTGGTATTCAGCGGGTCACACTGGACCTGTGAGAGCATTATAAAAAGATGGTTGCTCACGGTGTGACGGACCCGTCGCGCTGAGGTGTTTGGGTTTACATCGTCAGAGGTCAAACAAGCGTGTCTTATCCAGACAGTTTGAATAGTCACTCTGACCTCGTAAAAGAAACTGTGACATTACTGCGTGGAAATGACACGAGGGGAGAATAAACACAAATGTCACCCCTGACCTGACAGAGGAAATGAGGTAAGCACTCTTTACATTAATCAAGTACATTCAAAAACTGCACTAAATATGTGCTCTATATTGTGCTGTGAAACAGAATATGGTGCAATATTTCAGTCTCATCAGTGAGTATAATGCCATCAGATAAAGTAGGCATCCTGGCTGTTATATCCAGCAGCAGTCATATGTTTTTATTAAGGCCGGGCGATATAGCTTAAAACAATAAATCTCAGATTTTTGTCACACCAAACCCAATTTTAATCACGTTAGTTTTTTTCTATTTAAAAACAAACTGACAACTGAAAAAGAAATTGCTCAAGAAAAATTATCTCTTTATTTTGTTTTAATTTTGCCTCATGCAGTTTAATCTAAATGTCCCCTTGGGGCATAAGTGTAACAGGAAACAAGCCTCAAAACATGCTTGTAAACGAGATGCCAGTTCCTGTGATTTTCATCAGTGAAAATGTAGCTTAGCAGTTTTCTAATAACTTAAAACATACAGTGACACAATGCACGTTCAAAATAACTTAAAATAGAAATACAAATTAAAATTGTGGTTTTTTTTAATAAAATAATTGTAACAAAAAAAAAAAAAAAAAATTATATATATATATATATATATATATTACAAAAATACATACTTTAACAGCGGTATTCAAAAAGTGTAAACAAAACCCTGAAAGAAAAGTGTGTCTACTACCTCTGGCTTGAGGCATGCACTGTTACATAACAGTGCCCCCTCCCACACAAAGGCTCTCTGATGGGGCCTTATACCACGGACAGACAAGTATTTTTTGGCCAGATTACTGAGCCTTGGGAAGTTTGGTTTCGACCACTGAAGTGGATCAGTGTCTGGGTCTGCCTCAGGGGTCAGTAGGTAGGTTGCCAGCTCTGTCTGTGCTTTCACTTCTCTGATTGGTGAGAAGATGGCTCTGGCACATTCTTCCTGAAGAAAGCAGCTAAAGTCATTTTCTTATGGGGCGGAGGCTGTGCTTCTCCTTGTGGTGTACTTTTTTTAGCAGGCAGACATCAGCTTAGTGACAGCTCTTTTCTTGACTTGTTCCACCTTGTCTGGGTTAATGTAGGTTAGATGGAACCTGGGGTCCATCAGTGAGGACATGCGAAGGTACCGCACTGACATAAGCCTCCAAGAACAGGGCTCCTGTAAATTCTCGGAGTGGCTTGACAGCTTTATTTACAGACTCTAAACCCTCAATATCTTGCCAAGTGGACACAAGACAACAGCTTTTCTTGTCAGACCCCGGGACATTGACTATGGCCTTCTCTTGTTTGAGAAATCACATCATTTTTTGACAGGAACCCCATCTGGTCATGGGCTTCATTACCAGCTGATGAGAGGGTAGTCCAAGCTCAGCCTGTACTTCATCCATCTCTCGTCTTTTCTTCCAACTATACGAAAAGGCAGCAACCGCCTTTTTACAAACCCCAATGCCACTATCGATTTGAGTGTCCTTGTGACCATTCTCTGTACAGTAAGGAAAGAAAGACAACTATTTATAGTGTTACTATTGGTCAGTGTCAAAACAAGTCGTTTTCACATTTCCACATTATTAATTAATTATTAAAAACACACAGACAGACAGACACCACATATACCATCATGATGAATCATGTATTTACATTTTGATGAAATCTTTATTGATTTCATTAAATTGCATTAACAACAATAGCATTAATTGGGCTGTTCATGTCTAAAAAATTCAACAGTACTTGAATGCATCGCCATTAGACTCTTATAGGGTTGTGCAGTTTATGTCCACAGCACTGGAGGTTGGGCCACTCATTGTCTCTCAGAGCTTTTATTATGTTGGTGCTGCTGTCTGTTGTCATAGAGATGACTTGGTCTTCATCAAGATTCCAGGAGGTCAGAGCATCCTTTAGCCGCTGCACAATTATTTCATCTTAATGGTCATTGGGAAAGTAAGCTGTTTGAAGGCCGTCAAACTCACATAGGGCTGCATCGTTCTACTGGACCACAGGTCCGTTGTGGAGTAAAATGATAACTCCTCCAGCTCTCCAGCAAACTTTGGCAAATTATTTGCGGCTTGGTAGCATGTACCTGGAATGGAGAACTTTTCCATAGTGTATATGGAAATCATAGCTCCTGCTATATATTTGGCCACTGCATGATTGCTTTCCACCAGGGCAATTTCTTGTCATAGGGGATACAATTCAAAATCTTTCTAAGACTGTTTTTTTGTGTGTGTTTGAACTTCAGTCTAGTTCATTTCAGTTAGAGGCACGCACCTGCCCCTCGGCTGCATGCCTCTGTTTAAGATGCTGGATTACATTTGTTGTGCTGCTACTTTTGGTAGCAACAGCTTTTAAACACAATTTGCAATGTGGCGTTATTTGTTCTGCATCTGACTCCGAAAAAGCAAACCAATTCCATCAAATGGATGAAACTGTGCCTTCCTTTGGAACGAGATCTTCCGTGTTAACTATCATGGCGTCTGTGTGGCTGTAAGGAAAGGGGGGGCAAAGCTTAGCCCACTCTGAACTACAGAAGCCTAAGGTGGGCATTGGTGTTGGAAGATAAAGAGAAAACCGTTTTTCATTAAAAACAAATCACCCTAAACGTCAAATTTGAGTTTGATAAAACTTGAAATGAAGTAGTTTTTTCACCCAGCCCTAGTTTTGATAGATGTCACTTTATGTACAGTATGGATTTAATTAATATTGGCCTTGTCAGAATGGCCTTGTGAAATATAGTACGCAATGTGATTGCATGCCAGTATGTTTCTTTTCAGTTATCTGAGCAGTTAAACTCTCCCTGAAAGCTTTTCCTTTAATGTTATTTGTCTGTAGATATAAAAAAAATGACTAAGTTAGGTTTTGCAGCTAGATTTACTAGGAGTCCAGGTGGATATGGAACTACTATGAAAATGTGAACTTTTTTCATATAGGCTTAATGTGGTGCTGTGATGAGCACAATGTTGTGGGCTCAGATGTTTGAGCCATGAAAACACATGCTGGGAACATCTGTTGCTTTAACGGCCACTGAGTTTGTTTCTGTCAGTGAAGGTAGTGAAGAATATCAAGAAGAATACTACAAGACCAATAAAAACGCTACACACCATTATTCATTTGTCAATTTATTGCAGTTTCTAGAATAGTAAGTCGTACAAATGTCTTGTGGTTTTTCACTTCACTCGTGCTAAATAGTTATTTCTGATGACAGGGTAACAATTGAAAAACACATTTCAAATAAATTAAATGAGTTAGTATTTAGACCATTTAGATGGTTTTACCAGCACTTTACGTTTCAATGCAATCTATGCAGTAAAACAAATCATTTCACCTCCTTATTGTTCAGAATTTCTCAGTAAGAGGAAAAGCTGCGTAAAGCCTCCATGTTGTTTCAGTCTGTGGAGAAAAAGCAGTGAGAAAAATAATCAATAAACAAATAAACCAAAACAGGTTATTCTGAAACTATTCCAACTCCAAGTTAAACCTTACCTCTAACAATAAGTTTGGTAGAACACTCGGCCTTTCCCAGAGGGTTGACCGCAACAACTTTATAGTCACCGCTGTCTATTGATCGGACTCTGAGAATGAACATGGAGCACACACCAAAGGAGTTGGTGATGTAAAAGTTGTTGTCTGAGTTGATGCAGACGTCGTTCAGGTACCAGGATACAGTGGGCGCAGGGCATCCTCGGACAGCACATGTCATGTAGACTTTGTAACCTTTAGGCGGCGTGTGGACTTTCAGAGGGACCAAGATGGATGGAGGCCTCTCAAAGCAGTGCTCTGATGAATTAACTCCACGTGAAGATATTGGAACTTAATGGGAAAAATTAAAGACAAAAAGGATTAAAATTAGGGCTGGGCAATATATCAATGTTGTATCAATATTGCAATATGAGACTAGATATCGTCTTAGATTTTGGATATATTGTAATATGATTAGTGTTGTCTTTACTTGGTTTTACAGGCTGCCTTACAGTAAAGTGATGTCATTTTCTGAACTTACCAAACAGTTCTAGCTGTTCTATTATTTACCTTTACCTACTAAGTCATTAAATCATTTCTGGAGAATATTAATCAGAAATCTCATTGTGTAATTAACATTTAGTTAAAGCACCAATAGTCAATCACACAATATCATCGCAATATCGACATTAAGGTATTAAGGTCAATAATATTGTGATATTTGATTTTCTCTATGTTGCCCAGCCCTAATTTAAATAATTTAAATCACATAATAATCCTATCAAATCTGTTTGTATTACCCTCATCTCAAAGAATAGGTTCCGCACAATGAACCAATCAGAGATTCATTATTGTAATTGCACTTTGGAGTTGAAAGAAAATATGGAAAACAAGACTAATGTTAATCTAGCAATATATACAGTGACTATACTAACTTGCGTATGTTCAGCAGGTATGATGTTTTTATCATGGTCACATAGTCACAAGTTGAAAGTAAAGCTGAGGCTGATAGGAATATTAGTATTTTTTTAAGTATCTGGTCAAATCAAATACAAATTTTGACCCAATGATGGTGCAAGAATAATATGTGTGTACAACCAAAGTCATCAGAAGACAATGTCTAGGAACCATTATTGTCTGGACCAAATCTTGTGTCAATCTATATTGTATGGTAGATGAGGCGATAATTCACTGCATAATTGGAAACATTGACTTGCATGAAAAGGATTATTCTTCTGGGGACCAGAGGACTCAACTTCACAATCAATATCTGTACAACATTCATGGCAATCCATTCAATATTTGTAATGACATTTCACTGTGGACCACAGTAGCAAACCCACAGATTGATTCATCAACTGACATTGCCATTCTTAGAGCTCCTATATAAATAAATAAAGGTGGACTTATAAAATAAGTCACCTAAAATAAATTAACGTAGATTTAGGACATAACAGTAGGGCCTATTCATTTGAGATATTTTTAAAACATAAAAACCTATTTAGTTATATTTATCTAACTAAATGGCCTCATTAATATATTTACATTATTTTATTTAATCCAGGATACATTTTATAGGCATCTTTATGTAAATATTAAATTTTTTAGGTTTGTTTACTATGATGGCATAATCAAAAACATAACTGAACTGGGAAAACTTTCGGCCCACCTCTGTTATTGTTGATGCCCCATGTTGGTGACTGAGATGGATCTGAGAGGCCCATATCATTCTTGGCGTAGATCCGGAAAAGGTACTGTCTCCCTGGAAGGATGTTGTTGGCTGTGTATGTGTTAGCGAACAGGCGGTCTGCTACAGTCTTCCACACTCTGGTGTTGGAGTCGTGTTGAGACACCACATAGTACAGGCGGTCGTCGAGCTCCTGGTCCGGAGACGGAGCCCATGATATTGCCACTTTGCCATGAACTGTTTGCTCAATCTCCACGGGCCCTGGAGTCTTGGGTTCGTCTAGCAACAAATATGATAAGATGCAGAGTATGCTACTCGGAGAGGGGGGAAGAAAATCATTGCTCGACATTTATCCCCTTTTACCCCTATAAATCTGTAGTGTAGCTGCTTTGAAACCTATAATCTTACAACACTCGAGGCATTTCATTTCTCTGTCGGTTTTTGTCAGGATTACATTTGCATTTGACAGCTGTTATACGTTAATAATATCCTATTACTGCATGCTACACAGTACGAATTATACTTCTCATTCCACTTAGAAATTGTTTACTGTTTTGACATTTGTGTGTGTGTGTGTGTGTGTGTGTGTGTGTGTGTGTGTGTGTGTCATTGGCGTTTACTTGGGTAAATATTAGCCAAATAATGTTGAGTTTCTATATTAACAATGTTCTTCTCTGGCCAGAGGAACAAAATGCAAGCAATTAAATTATTTACTCAATTCCAACAAATTAATTTTTCATTTCAAGACCCTAGGATTGTTGAAGGGATACTTCACCGATTAGTATTAAGCTTTGT
Organism: Etheostoma cragini; assembly: GCF_013103735.1. Classification (NCBI taxonomy): domain Eukaryota; kingdom Metazoa; phylum Chordata; class Actinopteri; order Perciformes; family Percidae; genus Etheostoma; species Etheostoma cragini. The sequence continues at coordinate 22,106,654 of NC_048410.1, forward strand.
ATCAGAAGTGTGTCTGGAAAAACTCAAAAAATCGTCAACGGAGGAATTTTTTGCCCAGCGGCTGTGTTCTGCATGTTTTCAACCAGCCCGTAGGGGGTTGGACTCTTTACCTGAAGCAAGCCGTGTGTCATCCATCTTGAAGTTATGCTCTCTTTTCAGCTGCTAACTTTTAAAACAATTATGTGTACGTGTGTACCACCGGGATGCATAGGTACTGATTGGAAAATGTCAATATGCAGGAAAGTTTATTACAGGCAAAATACTCCACATACTGCACGAGCTTCGTCTGCGAATACGTAATACTCAAAACTCCCAACGAGAGTTCCGAGACTGCTGTGTTTTTGTTGAAACAAGGCAGAAGTCAAATTTCTCGGCCTAGAAGGCATCCATTTAAACTAACATGCAGGTAAAATCAGAACAACGTAATTGGCAGGAGTCGTTTCAGTACAAAATTATCAACTTTTCTGCGCTTTCCTCATTTGTCCTCACCTGTGACTCTAACCTCAATGTCAAAAGAGGCCTCACCCACAGAGTTTTTGGCTTTGATGCTGTAAATGGCAGAATCTGAGCGCTTCGATGAGGGAATAACAAGCTGAGACATTCCCTCTGTGTTGATGACATTAACCCACGGGGATATTGGCTCATCATCCTTCAGCCAAGTGATGTGAGGTGGAGGTTCAGCCTGGAGATAAGTGTGAGTCATATGCAGTCATGTCACACCGTAGTAAACTCATCACTCAAGAATATGACATGGCTGGAATAGGTGGAACAAATCTGAAATGCAGAACTGACTTGAAAAGATTTAGGAATCACACCATGAAGGAATGGCTCAATATACATACCAGATGTTAGACTTATCCATACCTCATAGCAAATGTTGACACGTACAGAATTTCCTGCTCTTACAACAATGAAGTCCTCTGGGTCTTTAAAACAAGGTCTCACTTGAAGAAAACACATACAACATGAAAGGCAGGCCGGGAACAAACATTGCTCTGGATAACATATTGAAATAATGAATATGCACCACAAAAGAAGTAAACTACTTACTGTTGGGATTCTTTGCGCACACCATTTCAGAGGGGGGGCTTGGGTCTCCTGAACCTGACTCATTGATCGCTGAAACCCTGAACTCATACTCTGCTCCCTCAGTGACATCTTTAACTGCATAGTTCACATCTGAAAATAATATTCATTACATTGTAAAATAAATAAATAAATTAAGCAAATTACCTTACATTAGAACAATAGTGTTTGTATGTGTGTTTTTGACAAACCCTCAATAGGTTCATTTGCTGCATTCAGGGCAATCCACTGATTTGTGTCCTTCTTTCGTTTCTCCAGTTGGTAACCAATGATTGGTACTCCTCTGTCGTCCTCTGGGGGGGTCCAGGTCAGCCTGATGCAGGTCTTAGAGGCACTCACCAATGTAGGTGTACCAGGTGGACCGGAGAGTACTAAGGAATGACGAGCAAAATTATTGATAAAAGCATAATGACAATTAATCAAGTAATCCTTATTGTTCAGAAGTAATTACTGTAAAGACATGGACTAAATTAAGAACATCAACATGTTATCACTGCAGGATATTGCAAACTATTCCTCATGGAGATAGAGCGATCTTAACAGCAATGATAAAAGGTGGATTTTCTACAGTGACTTAATGGTTCCGGTGACAAACGATTTGAAGCAATCACAAGACTATCCAGAGGCATTTGCATTTATCACAACCTGAGGGAAATTAACATGGGATTTGCTGAGGAATGCTAAATGAGCCTTCTATTTTCTACACTCACTCATTGCGCCAGCCATAATGCTAACAGCTGTCTCCAGGGGGTCGCTGAGGCCCTCAGGGTTTTCTGCGTAGATGCGGTAGTTGTATTTCTTTCCATGAGTCACATTCCTGTCTCTGAAGGAGGTCTTGTCAGCTGAGACATCCCCAAGTTTTGTCCACAGACTCTGTCCTGCCTGCTGCCGTTCTGTAATATAGTTGGTGACAGCGGAGCCGCCGTCGTCTTTAGGAGGGTTCCATTTAATCTCAATTATAGATGAGGTGGTTTCAACCGTCTCCACTGGACCCTCCGGTGGACCCGGCCGATCTGTTTCAAAAACGTGTTCAATTACAAATATAATATAAATGTGTGCTCAGTGAGGTGAAAATTGTGTGTATGTTTGAACGTGGCTGTGAATGTAGGGGTTCACTTATTGTACAAAGTTCATCTCATTTTTCTCATTAGATTACTCTTTTTATATTTTTTTCGTACCAAGCACTATAAGCTTAGATGCGGCCTCCACAACTCCAAATGGGTTTTTGAGTTGGATCTTTATTTCCCCTGTGTCTGTCCGCAGGCAATCTCTGAGCAGCAGCCGGCTGTGACTGGGCTCCCTCACGATTTTAACTCCTCCGCCGTCTTTGAGCTCAGTGCCTTCCTTAAACCAACTGACCACCAAAGACTCCTGAGGAGGAAAGGGCACCTTAAAAGCGGCGTTCTGGCCCACTCTTACAATCACAGGTTTGGAGAACTTGTGAAGATCGTCTGGGTCAAATTCAGGTACGCCTATGCAACAGAAAGTGTAATTCAGTGTAATGCTCAGAGACTCTATTGACATTTGACATATTTTCTTCAAAGATGTGATTAAATTATACCTCCAACTGTGACCTTTCCTTGTGTACTATGATCCCCCGATACAAAACGGTAAAGCCCAGAGTCTTCATCTCCGCAGCTTTGAATAGTCAGCTTGTGAGAGGTTCCTTCTTTGGTTATGGGGATTCTAGAACCTGAGTTTAACTAGCAAATGTGAAAGGGAGAACATTAAACCGTATGTGTTATTAAAAAAAAAAAAAAAAAAAAAAACTCAAATTCCAAATACACAAGACTATTTACTCCTTCATTACAAAATTTCTATTGCTGAAAATTCATGCTGAAAAATATTCTTACCCTTTACTTACTCACAATTGACTCTAAATATGAATTTCCATTTTATAAAATGGCCATATTGTAAGGATGTATTACGTAAATTTCATGGGCCTTACCTGCTCTCCATCTTTGAACCAGGTACCGTCGCAGTCCATGCTCATCTTCACCGCTAATTCAGCTGGATTTCCACGAAGAGCATAAATATCAGAGAGTCCACAGGTAATTTCAGAATCTGGGAAACATACACCAATATTATTCTTCACTTTGCAAATGTATGTGCCGCAGCTTTCAGTTTAGGACTATATGTGTGCACATATAAGTGCACAAGAATACAACAATTACCTACACATATAATTCTAATCTCTACTCATTAATGTGCATGTTGAGATGAAGGTAAATGGTTTATTAATATTAATGTTTTCTTATGTATATGTTCATAGTTGTGCTTTCCATAAAGAAAAAAGGCTAATGCCACTATATACTTTGAAAAGTGTGTGAATTCTACCTGTAAAAAGAGAAGAATAACGGGTATAATCATAACTAAAACTAAAACTATAAATTATGTTTGTTTTTACCAAAAAAATAAATGTGGTGCACACTCCAACAATGGGTAAACATTTATATCAGTCTGACCCGGTTAGTTTATATATAAAGGGTTATGATAAACACACATTACAAAGCAAGGTTATGACATCAAAAGCAAACACTTCCCAAGAAGACCTCAGCAAGTTAGAACAGCGTGGGTCTTTGTATCGCTATTATATTAAAAAGGGTGTTTCCACATGCAAGTCATTATTTCACATCTAGTTTATTAATTAGTATTTTACTTTTGGGAAGCTATGGTCAATTTACAGAACTAAGATGTTTTAGTGAATAAGTAATATGATTAGATATTGATTAGTTCATTTTAAAACTGTTACTAATGTAATTTTGTATTATTAGTCTTTTAATATCTGTTACTATTGTACTGTCAGTGTTCAATATGTTGCATACTGCCTTCTGCATCTGGAAGTGGTGCCTCAAGACTCTCATTGCCAGCGGCTTGCTTAGCTGAGTGGCCTAACAACAATAACAACAGTAAGTCATTTAAACGACATTTAGTAAATTACTTTCTCAATTTAAATGCTCCGCCGTTGTCTCTCTTACCGCTTTCTGAGTCTCCAGCTGGTGCTGTTGCTTTGTCCGAATGACCTATCAGCAATCACAGACAGTATGAAAACATTTTAATAAAACATGTTAGATTTGTACATGTTAATCTGCGTTAATGAATTTGATGACTTGTGAAACATTTTCTTAAAAAGCGTTATAGTCTTTGAAATGTGTTACTGCATTTTCTGTAAATCAGGTACACTAACTTTAAATGTAAATGTGCTGTATTTATATAGCGCTTTTCCAGTCTTAACAACTGCTCAAAGCGCTTTTTACATCTACAGGAAACATTCACCATTCACACAGTGTGGCCGGGGCTGCCGTACAAGGTGCCACCTGCTCATCAGATAAACATTCACACACATTCACACTCCGATGCGCAGCACTGGGGGCAACTCGGGGTTCAGTGTCTTGCCCAGGGACACTTCGACAATGACTGCAGGGGCGGGGATCGAACCACCAACCTTCCGATTGGCAGGGAACCGCTCTACCACTGAGCCACAGCCGCCCTTTACTCCTTAATGTTTTCCAAAGCAAGCGGCAAGCCATAGTGTTGTTTTTTCCTACTCACATATGGCCATAGCGTTGTAAAGTGGGTGGGACCTAGGTTTTCTCCATTGAAAATTTGCATTTGAAAGTTTTCTTTTAATGAAAACTTAAATAAATCTCAATGCCGCCCTAGCTGTTGTAACTGTCAACTGCTAACGTTCAAGCTTTAATCGCGACTGTAATTGCTTCCAGAATCATGCAACTTTGCAGTCCAATAATATTGTCAGTTTTGAACATACAGAGATGAATAAAAATTTAGAAGAATCACCTACACTCATTATTTGAAATGATGAGTGTTGTGTGTTAGGCTGTGTTGGCTAGTAATATATGTTTGAAAACAGCAATGGTGGAGGATGGAATACAATTTGAGGCACTTCCATATTATCATATTCATATATTCTCAAATGCTCACTGGGGGAGAAGGGCTAAATGTGCTAATGCACTTTTTTGTTGAAAAAGTATACTGCATTTTTTTGGCCATTATTTGACAGGACAGCTTAGACATGAAGGGGAGAGAAAGGGGGAGTGACATGCAGCAAGGGCCACTGCGTGAGTACTGAGCCTTTGTACACGGGGTGCACGTTCTGCCAGATGAACGTTTTATGAAGGAATGCAGTACAAGTACTTTCATAGATGATTTTGGCCTTCTCTGATTTTTTCAAAGTACCATGCCTTTTTTTCTCTTCAAAGCTCAGTGCCTGGGCCTGGACATTTCCCCGGGCTAGTATTAATAAAATAAGTCCTATGATTCCTGATATCAAAATACTGAGTGAAGTTTAGAAAGAATGAAGAACGCAAAGTCTGATGATGTCATTCACGTGCATATTAGGTACCCATGTGGATTTACTAATCCAGCAGAGAGGATGTTTGTTTACTCCAGCAGCTAAATTCACACGATTTTGTCCAAATTTAAAGACTTTTGGCAAACTATAACAGTTAAAACAGTTAACATTGCACTCAAACATTGCATTGTGCGTGTTTATGCCCTTTAGGCTCGTAAGAGACATTGAGCCAACACTGCTATTCCAAATATCAGCGTTGAAGTTTACGGGCAACAAGCTGCTGATGTGGGTTTTCACAAAGCAGCTTTGGAAACATGGTTTCTGTGATGTTGTGACGGCTGCAACTCTCTCAGCTCCGGTACACTGAGAAGATGTTGAAAACCTAGTATTATTAACAACATGGCTAGTGCCATTATGCATTGGCCAAGAGCGTAGTTATTTTAGTACGGCTAGCATTAATCTTCTTCCCTCCCCTATACCTGCTTGACGGAGAAGTAAGTTTCAAAATGCTATGAAGTGGTATCGGGTGTGGTAGTATTGGGGTAATTTTTTGACTACAAGTACGAGTACATGCGTACATTGCACAGAGGGATCGGATCGATACTGGTATTGGTGCATGCCTATTTTTATGTGTAGCAGAGACCTTATTTTAGAAAGTTAATACATGTCAATACTGTATCATGTCTGCGTTATTAACTGTTCCACCTATTCTGCACATACAAAGATACTAAAGCTATACTGGCATTAACACCATACTAGACATAATACTAGGACGGCTCAGCGATAGGCATGTTTCAGGTCTCTGGCCGATGATTTCCATACGGCAGTGAAATTAATGGTTGTCGGCTTTTTTAAAGGTATCACCCAGTAAGAGTGTTCGCCCCATGTTGGCTTGGTTCAAATCTGACCTGCGGACCTTTGCTGGTGTCATCCCCCCCCCTGTCTCTCTCCCCCTTGTCCATCCACTATAATAAAGGGAAATGCCCTAAAAGAATAATCTTCAAAAAATAAATTAAATTAAAAAAAGTTACAGCATGTTTTGAAAAATAGTTTGATATGTATAAAATGGGCTAAAACATGCAGAGGCACTGGTATGATGCCTAGATTACTTTTGACGCCTCTAGATTTACTGTACTAAAAGTACATAAGTGATGTTTTAACAGTCAGCAAGGTGCGGACCACAGTACATGGCTGAGTAAAAGCATGGTAACCTGTCTGCTAAGAATATTGATTGTATCAGTAAATCTAAAAGAGCTAAATACTATTAAGCAAAACCTGACCTTAAAGACGCAGACAATCACATAATAAGCAGATAACATAAAATAAAACATTACAGTGACCCCAGCGGAGGGACAAACAACGTTTTTAGCCCACATGTTTTCATCTTTCTTACCAGTGCTGACTACCTCCACAGCGGCTGGATCCGCCACTGCTGCTGGTTCGGTTTCGATTTCTATCAACCATTAAAACTGGTTAGCGGTTGCCATATAAACAAATGTTCACAGCTACAAAATGCAAATGGTGACGATAACATTTTTTTAACTTTCCCCCAAACCATTGCAGTTTCTGAAATAATTTGGACTTAATGAAATCATATGTATAAACATACTGTTGATGCCCAGGGTTTCATAAGATGTTGAAAAAGTAGTGAAAGAACCACATAGAAACATTTTTGTCAAAAATTTGTCAGTTTTGATGATCACATTAGCATTAGCCTAAAACAAAAATTCAAGAGTTTTCAGTATGGCTTCCTTGTTGTGTGTGGTTGGCATTCTTACTTGGCTCAGGGTCTTTTGGTGCCTTAGGTTCAGCCTTTGTGGGTGCAGGAGCTGGAGGGGTTTCAGGTGGAGGTGCAGCTGCTGTAGCTTTAATCTGTTGTTTTTTTTCCTCTCTCTGTTTCTCCAATTTTACTTGCTGCTCTTCGGCAACCTTCTGTAGATCTATCCCAGATCCTCCTGCCCTTGTTGTTTTTCTTACTGATTTTTTGCCCTTATCTGCATTTTTATCAGCTGAATTGGAGAAAAAAGAAAAAGCACACCTAAAAATGCCGTATTATAACATGAAAGCAGTAATTGGTGATATGTATCTGGCATCTTGTTCCTTTTATTACTATTCCATTACGATCTATCTAAAAACATTATCTTAACTATTACTGAATCTAATCATTTAAGTGTTTTGTGTGAAATATAAAATCTTACCTTCAACAATAAGCCATGCATTGCAAGATTTTATTCCTGCACAGCAGGAATAAATTCCTTTGTCTACTATCATGCAGTCTTTGACCACCAGCCTGTGAATGAGCTTGTCTTCTGAAACCTCAATGTCATATTTATCGTTTTGTTCTAGCGGCAAGTTCTTGCCAAACCACAAAATCTTGGAGAAGGGATTTGACAGGACACACTCAAAAACAGCATCTTCTCTCTCTACTGCCTTCGCTTCCTCAAGTTTCACCAGGAAATCCACCATAGGGACTGAAACATAACAGGCAATGCATTTTAGATTAACATTTTTAGTTACAGTATATCTGCATGAATGATCAGTGTTTTTTTTAACAGGGCTATTTTGTATTGAGCATCAAAAACGTTGTCTTCCATTGCTTTATTAGGGATACTAATTAGTTTTGTCTGCAAGTGTAAAACTTACTTTTAAATTCAGTGGAAAAGATATTCACATCCTCAACGTCCAACTGGTACAGTCCAGCATCATCAGGCATGAGGTCTCTCAAACTGAAAATATACTTTTTCCCCACTTTGTTGAGGCTATGCTTCATTTTGTCTCCCAATTCCTTTGTATATGGAATCATTTCACCATCCTGTGGGGAAATATACAATGTAATTTCCTATTGGGATATTTCAAATTGTGCCTGCAAAACATAGATTCACAGAACATTCATTTAAGGGAAAATTAAAAGCACCATAGCAGGACTTCATCAAACATTTTCAAACTCATAGCCATAAGCTCTAGTATACTGTATACTAATAATAGATGGACCCATTAATGTTGGTCCATCTCTCTGTCCATCCACCCCTGACTCCAGTACAAGATATATTGACGCATCTCTAAAGTAATAAAAAACCACAACTATTAAACTTTAAACTTTGATGGCAGTTAAAGTAACTAATAAACAATCAGGGTTCCCCAAGAAGGAATCCTTTTAATTTGTTTGGTAAGTTCCTTTACTAATTATGTCGTTGGGTTGCTAGGCGAGTTATCATTTTGTTTTCACACTAACCTTGTATATGAATATGGAGCTGCTTGGTTCAATAAGGTCCATGTCAATCTCAAAGGAAGCAGTACCATCTGCTTTGACCTCAATAGGTTTCAGGTTAGACAGGCTTTTGATGAACTGGGACAAACACAGAATAAGAAATACATATCAAGCAGAAAGCTGCTTTATCCTGTTTTGTACTTACTGGTTAATTAACTTAATTTATAACAGAATTGCCATTTTTTAAATGTATCTAAGTAGCTTCATACCTCAATATTATTTTCATATTTATTTATATCACAAATGACAAACCTGAGCTTGTTCTTCTTCTCTTTCTTTCTTCATTTCGTTAAGTTTCTTTAACATCCAGCGAAAGTCAGTCACTCCAAACTCTGTACAGATACTCTCATAGTCTTTCTTGTCAGCACTAAGTAAGAGCTCCCAGAACTTAGGATCAATCTCTCCTTCTTTTCTTGCAGGTTGCTCAGATTTCGGACGGATCTTACTGTAATTTAATATAGGGATCATTTAGTGGAAGAACCACAGCATTCTCTGGAACACATACGATTGCAGCACATGTAACACAACCCCACCTTTTTCTTTTTAGTACAGTTTTAAAATTCCCGTCAGGGGCTTCAGCTTCTTGTTTCTGGGCTTTGTCCTTTTTAAAACCAACTGGAAGCAGAACAGAGGGTACTCACATTATTAGTACAATCACATAATTAAACAACATACAACAGGGACTGCAGAGTGATATGCACTGGAATGAGTGTAAATACACTCTAGGGTATAAAGTAATAAAATGTCAAATTTGGATCCAAATGTACTCGATTTGAAGTAGATTTGGGAGAATGCTTGATAAATTAATTTACTCTGCATGATATTATCGAAAGCAATCAGACAGCTCTTACCTGCAATCACGTTTAGAACAACTGTGACCACAGCTTGTCCATATTCATTTGTGGCAAAGCATTTATAAGTATCAGCTTGATCTGACTTAACATTTGGCATCTGGAAGATATAAGACATACGAAATATGATGGGTGAAGTAGTTTGCTTGTCAATAAGTTTTATATTGTAAAGCAGTGGTTTCCAACCGTTTTTGTCTAGTGTGTTACAAGGTAGTCACAATATCAGAATTTTAAATGTTGATAGAATACTAGAATAATGTCTTTTAACCCGATACCTCTTTAATACCAGGACAAAAAGGCAAAAAAGTCACTTTTAGATGGCAGAAGGGTACTTTACAACAACAGTTTGAATTTCTAGAGTTAACAAGTTGCACCTGAACGCACAATGAGTACATGAGGTGTCCCTGAATGCACCATAAAGTCCCCTTTACTGTTTATTGTTTACATAATATGGGAAAATGTTGAATCATGAGTGACTTCAGGGAAGCAGGATTATTAATTTCTGTTGTTTCTTTGTCACTGTTTAAAACATGGTGTCGAAAAAGTGTTATAAGTTAGAATTCTGTAAGTTAGTGTTGCACAATATACTGTTTTTTAAACAAACGTGGCCAAAGGCTGCGACATATTGCTAAAGACTGGGATTTTTTGTGTTAGTTGAAAGACAGTATTGGTAGAAAACTGCACTTAACAGTGGAACTGTTATGCTTTTTTAGTGGTGCCTTTCATATTTAATTCAATGTTCAATCTGTTCAGTGAAAAAGGTTGAAAATGATTTCCTTTTGTTTTAAATTCAACAAGCAACGTTTTGTATTTTAGCTAAATAATGAAAGCCGCAGAACTGAGCATACTAGTATTTTTGTTGCAAGTAACATTGTTATTTTGTTAGTCAACAATGTTATTGCATATCATATTTTATATTGTGCAGCCTTAATTGAAGTATTGATACTTAACTTTCGACCATCTCAGTGTGTTATATACCCACGCAGCCCCATCTGATTAGCTCAAGTAACATCACCTGCTAATTCCATACATTCCAATCCTATGTAGTTTTTATACATTTGCTATTGGTTATCAGGTCAAATCACTCAGGTTGATTGGCTGCCTATGCAGTTGGCCTTATATATCTAGTTTATTGGTTATTTCAAACAGGAAAGATCAGCCTAACACCAGCAAACCTATTCATGTGTTTATTTTTCTCCTAAATGCCAAAGTGAATATAGTTTTTTATATTAGTTATATAGTTGCTATTTTTATTTTATTTTTTTTTTCAAATTAGCTGAGCTACTCCAAAATGTATCCCTTTACCCCCTGGCAACTGCTCAGGAACCCACTAGGCTGGTTTTGAATTACTGCCCTGCAGTATGCAATGAATAGGGGTATAAAGATTTAGCCCTTTGTGCCATCTTGCACACGGTAGACCAATTTGATTGAAATACTCTAGAACAGTTACAAGCTTTTCTTAGTGCTTGATTGGTAGATGGCCTCCCGAGGTGTAACCACATGCGTTTTATTTGACAATTTCAATTTCCAACAGCTGTGAGTTGACAGGATATGTGGGTGGAAGTGCCCAGACCATTTTATTAAACTAACTGGAGTGTTGAGCATGCTCCTCTCAGGATGAGTGAAATCCCCATATTGTAGAAAACGTAAGTGGCCGAGCAAAGTGATGGGTCAGAAGACTGGAAAGCATTGATCCCGTCAAATAGCTTCTCCTTTTTCGTCTTTCTTTCTCTGTCTATTTTTCTCTGTGCTAATTTAACTGGCCCTTTACACATCAGCATGTTGCTATACTATCACTGGGGTTTGGTAGCCTGTATCACTTGCCTCAAATGTATGCTCATTGGAATTGGGATCATATTTGGTCTGATATCTTGACGTATCAGACACATCTCCATTATTTCTGCTCCATGTTACAGTTGGCTGTGGGTCTCCAGTGACAATTGCTTTGAAAAAAGCAAATTTACCTGTAAAAACACAAAAAAGACCACCAAGATTACCTCAAATTCTTTTTTACTGGCAACAGAAAAAATAGACTGAAATATATATATTTTTTAAACGTCTTGTTATTTTGTATGATTATTGAATGTAAGATATGCACCAATATCAGCACCGATTCCTGGGCTTTGTGGATCTGTTGATGCACAATACCGATCCAATACCCTTGTGGAATTAATAATAAAATGTATGCCTTCCATCTTATACCTTCCTTCCACCATGTGGAAGAGACTAATGGTGTTTTTCCACTGCTGGTAACAGCTTGACTCGACACGCCTTGACTCGCCTCTACTCGACTCGATTCTTTCTTCGTTCGTTTTCCATTGCAAAATGAGTAACGTCTCAGCGTGGCTGGTCACCATAGCTACACGTGATGATGTAATTGTCAACGTGACTTACAACATCACGTCGGCTACTCGCCACAGCCAGAAGAAAAGTTTTGTATCAAAAGAAGCTGAAGGAAGCAACAAAAAAAACCACTAAAAAAAACAGGAGTTTGGGAATACTGACGGAGTTCAGACGTCAACATGACTGTTGTTCGCCGACACAAAAGGGTAAGTTAAGTTTCCTGGTAACGTTAGCTAACATTAGCATGTGTTAGGGGCCCCGTTCAGTATTTACTAACGCTATACGCTAGCGTTATATAAAGTACATGAACTGTAGCAACCATGATTACACACCAACATGTGTGCTGTTTGTGTTGCAGAGCATTCACGGTATGCAAAACCGTCGCCGCAGACCGTCTGGTGGGCGGCGTCCGACCGCTGATATCTCCGTTTGTGACCTGCTGGGCTTTGTATAATCTTTATGAGAGTCATGGAGAGACTTATGACAACGACTGGGATACATCTGGGCCAGCAGAGACGGGGGGGACACTTTCACAGGGTGCAGAAGAAGAAGACCGGGATGTGAAGGAGGGTTTGATGCACTACTTGAAAAGCTAAATTGAAAACTTTTCTTTGATAACTTGTCTTGTTTTTTTAAAGTAACAGTGTGCAATATTGGAAACGACATGAAGCCCCTAACAGCCCTTAATGTTGAACAGTTGATAAGTGAGAATAGTGCAGAGAGTAGATAATCTGTCGGTGTCTGGCTAGATTTATTTTTTAAATGTCCATTTGTTCTGGACACACACTCCGCACTCTTGTCTGCTAACAACGCAGTGATCCGACCAACCAGCAGTCTGCAAGTTTTCACGTCACCTTTTGGGCTCGCCTCAGCTTGCTTCGACTGAGGTAGTACTAAAAAAAGTACCTGGTAGCAGGTCCCATGGACTTGTTTTTGTAATGGAAAACCAAAAAAGGCGAGTGGAGTCGAGGCGTGTCGAGTAGATACCACGCAGTGGAAAACCGCCATAAAGGCACCAGACTTTCCTAACTATACATTGCCTTTCTAACTAAGACAAAATAACAGATGTAATGTATTAAATTTTTATTTATTTGTTATTTAAAAAACAATTGTGCATTCAAATCAAAAACATAATGTAAACAAACTTCTTAAAACAAATTTAAGTAAATAAAACGTAGCCGTATAATAGTGTATTGGTCAATAGTAGTCAAATGGTAACCAAACATTGGAAAAACTGGATCGGCCCGTGTTTTTTTTTATTTTTCTGATCCACGATCGATTGTCAATATTGGGGCTGATTTCCAATCTCAATATTGGATCAGTGTACCCCTAGAATCCTGGTTTTAAAGTCTGTGTGTGTTCAATTGTATCTGACTGCCATAGGAGTCTGAGTGTTGAAGGACAGGACTCTGCTCCTACTGCCTTATTGCACAAAAGTAACGGATCATCTAATCCATTATGCAGAATCATGGAAATTCCACCGTGTTATATTTTGTGATAATAATGTTTAAAATGATTCTTATACTATCAATCCTACCCTCTTGGATGGTCAAAGCAATTGGCTTGCGGGTGAAGTCTGGATGGCTCTTTCCCTCTGGCAGGGTCTCGATAAACTGTGTAATCATCACCCCGGGGACCCTAGATTTTTTCTTGATCCCCACTGTCGGCATTGGAAAATGAAATGTCAGTGACAACGTAATGTTGATGTGTTGCTTCAAAAAAGAACCATGATCATATCAAACCCCTCAAAATCTGTTTTGTGATCAAATCACCCTCATAAACCATGCCTAAACACATTCTAATACACAAGGTATTAGAATTTTTCATGTTACTCACTTTATAAGTTATTTATCATTGTAGAAGGCTCTCTTGTTCAATACATTTACATTTCAATTACTTCATCCCGTTAACCTTTATTCTTCAGAATCCATGCCGAAAATTCAACCTGAGAACAGATATGTAGTGATGCACCTACATATCTACGCACAAAATATGTGTACGCTCATTCATATTTACAATACACCCATTGCATATCAGTTCTTCATGCCTTTGTCATTGGGTCAGTATAGCTGATGACAGCTTCTCTGTCTGCTAAGCCTACCTTCTTTACCATTCTCTGCATCAGGAGCTGATAAAGAACACACATGTCAGCATGGTATAAACATTTTTTCAATATGTAATATATTTACTGAAATAATTCAAAAAATTGCCCTAAATCTTCATCAGATATAAAGGAAAACTAAGTTGTAACTAAGTTGAAATAGTATATTTTCTGACAACAATGCTAATGCCAGTATTTTCTTATTTTAATTTTCATTCCATGATGAACTTTCTGTTTGTGTTTTGGCCTGTGTTGGGATCCACTGCCCAGTTTGACAGCGAGGCCGGGTTGCCAGATACTGGTAAAAATGTAAACCCAGCACACTACAACTGTAATGTTAATACAGCTTTGAAAGTAGCAAACAACAAAAAGGATCAACAGGGATATATTCTGCCTGACCCAACATAAAAAAGAAGTCATGTTTGTAACAGTTGTGTGACCAGAGACAAACCCGAGGTAAATATTGGAGTTGTATTTAAAAGATGGATACAGCTTAGAACCGAAAAAGGACGATGAGTTTCCTAATTTCCTCCAGAACAGGTAAGTATTAGCCCAGTACCCCAGTTGGTCGCAAAAACAATTGAGACACAGGTAGTAAAGTGATCCCGACTGGTCATGGCTAACGCCACCATGCTAACTCTGCTAACAATAACGGAGGACCAGGCAAGCGGGCCACGGCGGTTAACAATGTGTATCCTTTTCTGCGGCTGTAGCCAACTATGGTGAGTTATTTTAAGCTAAGAGTGGGGCAACTGTGAGTTTGCAGTGTGTATAGCAATGTTGCCGTAATTCTAAGCCAATAAAGTGTGTATTTCAGTCGGGTGGAGAGGACGGCAAGGTAGTGTTATTTTTAGCGGTTCCTTCTGTAATTCTAAGCCTAGGAAATGTGTCTGTCCATCAGGTACTGAGCTCCATGTGAGCACGGGCTTCTGTCATTATAGCCAGTATCTAGCGTTAGCTACTCTGCTGTGCTGCAAAAGTAATGTCTGGCTATGTGAGAGAAGTGTCTAGCAACATTGATGCTGCGGGCTCAGCCTGGACAAAGGTGAACTTTGAGTCTGGGGAGGAATGGGCGGGGGTGACAACTCTGTCCAATAATTTGGATTTGAACTGTGGTAACTATTTTTCAAACACTAGCCGTCAGTATTACACATTGCAACTTTAATAATAAAAATGAGGGACAGGAACTAGAAGAAAAACAACTACTGTAGAGTAGCATTTGGTGCACTACAGGTACTGTAATGTTTTAAGCGTCTGTCAATGTCAGATTGCAGCAGTTTGCAATAAGATAAGTGTACTGGAACGTATCAATACAAAACATCACAGATAAGTATGGCAAATATCAGATTCTCATTTTCAGGTGCGCTGGAGCATTAATTCTTGTAAGTTCTTGTGCTTCTCAGTGTACAGTCTTTAGTAGACCTTGTGAAGTCTAAACATGGTTGCTAATGGACAAATTGCAGCCTTGAACTTTCTGGAAAAAGTAAGCCTGATTTAAGTAGTGTCACAAGGGAAGGCAGCTGATGTCTAAATAGCAAGTAATTGACCATTTCAAGCATCCATAGAAATATATATAGTCACAATTTGCTTAAGATGTGTCCACAAATATCCTTGCCAACCTCATTCTATCAATTCTGTTTTAATTCAAGACTGATCTGAAAATGTGTCAGTCTGTCAAGAAATCAGACTCATTGAAACTACTTTGTCACCTCTTTGTCTCTAATTTATCTTCAGGTTTTTTTGTGTGGAAAGAACAAAAGTAAACTTGATATTGGACATTCCTCCTGTAGAAAATGAGATCACCCTTTAGTGCGTACCTTGGCCAGTGGCTGTCCCCTCCGTCACTTTTGATTTTCTAAACATCTTCAGTCCTTTGATTCCTGGATGGATTCAGCAAGATTTCCCCAACTGCAATAGATAATGGAAGGCATTAAGCTACAGTATTTATTTATTTAGTTGCTCTTTTTTTTCAGAAAACAATAAATAATTCACTGGTAGCTTCCAAGCGATTCTTTGCAATAGTATCTTTGGAATTTTTTTTATTTGTTCAAAGATTCAGTTAAAGCAGAAGAAGCCTCAACTGATTGCAAGAAAGTTTCTTTGACATTGAACAATTTAAGACTGTGACGGATGTGTGTTGGCCTTTACCTACACTGATTATTCATTGGCTCATTTAATGCAGAAATTGTGCAGTTTGGCAGAATTTTAAATGTACTCTTCTCCATGTGCAGTATGTTGAGATAATGTGAAGATAACAGAAAAATGGTAAACCACCTGGGGTAACGCTGGGATTAGTTAAAATTGTGTTAATTGTTGTGATTTGAATAATCACATATTCCTAGAGGGGCTCTTTTAAATACAAGAAAGGCACAGCTTCTCCAATGACACATACATTACAAAATGAAACACAAGTAAAAACCTATTTGGCTAGCAGCCGTCACAAAACGTTTTTTTTTGTTTGAAAAAAGCTCTGGCAAACATGACTTTTGGCCATGCTTCAACGGGAGACTCAGCATACAGTCAACGACTCCAAACATGATCATTTGTGGCTGCACGCCATGCAGCTGCTTGCTGCATGCTGAGTGTTCTCACAGTCCACAAAATTAAAATCCTCTTAACGTTAGAACTGGAGAGTAGAATTTCATCAACCTCATGATGTTATTTCTTACCAGGCAGGAACTTGTATCATTCAAGGGTTTATGTTGTCACTTTAAGATGCAGCATGCAGGCGTGATGTTCAAACCATTACATGCTATTCAAATTAACATTTTTATTTTATGATCTGTCAGATCTAGTCACAGCAGGGATCTCTACTAGTACATACATAGCAAGCTTTGATTACCCACATGGTGGCTAAACTTAGGATGACATATGTCACTTTGCCAAAATAGCCTGATGGAACATCAATTGTAATGGAGTCAGTGTTGCTGGAGCTTAAGGAGATATCCAGACGTGTTAATATTTGTTTATAAAGCCAACTATATCATAGACATATAAAATATATATTAAAGCAGCTACAAGGGGTATTTACTGGTTATGAAAGTCTCAATTTAATACTGATGTCTCTATATAAAGCAGGCCATCAGGGAGAAGATTGGCTAGAAAGAGTCTTAGTTTACATTTCCCAGACAAACTTTTGCATTAAGTATTACGTTAGTCAGTTAAAAAGAAGCAGGAGGAGATTTTTCCTTAGATAAATGTATTTTTGACGTTTAATTGTGGGGTCACGGCTGATTCTGGGGCAGGATCAGCAAAGAGATTTAAAAACAAGCATTGACCGAATAACAAAAAAAAAAAAAAAAAAGCTCAAAGGGACAATGATGGAGTACAGGCCAAAACATGAGCCAACCTTGGCCTTGGGCGTTCAACACATTAAGAAACAATGTAGGATTTAAAGGGTTCAAAACCACTCCGAAATGGGCCCTCTTCTTTCTAGACTGGTATTTATTTAATTATTATGAAATACATTGAAAGATAAATGAATTTACCATTGTGGCTTGTTTAACCTTTGTCATATTACTGTTACTAACCTTACATAACCACAAATAAATACATAAGCTAATCACTAATTATCCTGCAAGCAGGTATTAAAATGAATTGTTTTTTTATTTACTCTCTTCCAAAAAATGCATACGCAAGCCAGATCCAAATGAGGCAGTGGTGCTCATGAAAACACTAGCACTAATGTCCACAGTGGCCGCCAAAATCAACAAATAATGAACGTTCCTTGTAATTGCTTTAACTTCATATAACTGAGGTGTATAATTGTACCAACTTCCCAAAAAACATTTCACTCTCCAATTCTGCTTCTTGCACTATGATTTTAGGAGTTAAATTAACTGTGTAAGACTCAATCACACCAATGCAAGTAACATCTGTTAATGTCATCAATTCATCTTATAAAGATTTATAAAGTTACAGTACAATATTTGACTTAAAGGTAGTAGTTAGTATGTATTGTCATCACTTAGAGAGATCATGATAAATTGCCTTCATGAGCTCATTCCAATACTGTAAACTTCATAATCCACTTCACCAAAATCCTGTAACATTTACTGATATGACAGTAAATATTAGTCAGCAAAATTATACATTTGCTATGCTGCTCTTAAATGTATCATTGCCAAGTTTGCCAACATTGCATAGCCTTTGTGTATCTTAAAAGGCAATTACCGGTATGTTTAGTTAGTCAATCAATTTAGTAGACCCCCCGGAGCAGGTAATAAAGAGAGAAAGAAACTGGGTTAATAAAGCAGCATTAAATTGCTTGAAAGTTCATATTTTCCAAGCCATATTCCATTGCATAACTAATCTCTATCACAGTGTAGGTTAAAATGTTAGTTTTGTAATAAGGGGGACTGTGACAACAGGCAGATCATTGCCTGGAGCGACAATGTGTTTCTGGTGCAGCTGCAAACCTTTCCTGCTGTTCCCTGTAACCTTTGTTAGGTATTTGGTACAAAGCTTTGGTGGAGAAATGCTCATGTTCCCAAATATTGATTGTAATCGGCACCCACCGTTAACGCACCACACACAGACATACTTTATACTTGTAACTATTTGATTGAAAGTTGATTAAAACAATCCCAGGGCAGACTGAGTCCAGGTGCATTGCCGAGATTTAACGTGAGACATTGGAGAAATTAGTTTCTTAAAACTCATAATTGCTGATGGTGTCTGAACTTTGTAGTTCTTTGTAGTCATTGCCCATGTCACAAGACCAGTTAGACTAACAGCTCGATCACAGGCTAATATACTGTACATATATTATATATATGACCAACTGCCTTTAGAGCTCAATTCAGTTAATAGTGTTGCTGATATTCTACTGCAGCTTCTTGCCATTAAGGACCTGCATGTGTTATTTCTGAACCTAATAAGGTCAGTGACCTGAATAAGGAGCAACAGGTTTTTATCTAAATGGGCCTTTTATTGACTAATACTATTAAAATAAACAATCACACGCATTAATTCATGCTCTAGAACACTTAAAGTAGACACATTGAACTTATATTCATGTGACATGTTTGACCTCTCTCATGAATAGTATTTGTACACATCTAACACCACCCATTATAGGAGCAATGATATTCTTGGGTGTCGATGAACCACGTCTGTGCTGAGATGAGAAAACTGGATTGTCATACGATATGTCACAAGCCACATAAAACTGAACATCCCATCTCAAACACCTTAATATGCTAGTAAATCACTGTTGACATTACGAGCGAGTCCTAATGGTGAGTCGTAATGTGGTTAAAACTGCTCAGAAAGCAATTTTGAACACTGTAGATCACCTTATTCTGTTTATATAGATATATAAATATATGTTTTATTAATTGTTACTTTACATGGTAAGAGAAAAAGTGTTGTTCAAAAAAGCTCAGTAAAGCAATTTTGAAAACTGTAGATCACATTATTTTGTTTTTATATATGTATATATATATTTTAGAGTGTTACCGTAACACTATTTTGATTGTTATTACAGTTTATATGGACTTGGTGTTATACAGTATATTCGTAGAGTCGTATTACACTTGATACCATGAAGCCTATTTTTTTAAAGAAGAACTTCAAAATGTAAATGACAGTTGTCAGGACATTAAACCTCTGTTGATCTTTACGTATCAAGTCATTGTCTAACAATGGCATTGTTAGACTATGGAGTCATTTGCAAAAAAGAAAAATGTTTAAATTGAAAATCTAATTAAATCTCAAGTTTTAAATTGAAAGTCCAATCGACTCATGGATTTGAAGATCTGTGACGCCCCTAGTAAATATGACAAGCACTACAATTTGCATGCTATTGTCCTCAATTTTTGTTTAACATGCTGATTGTGAGAAGTTGAAAACAATTTTTTTTGCGCTCAACAAACATTTTGAGCTGCTCGGTATTTTTAAGACTGGCTTCGGACATGGTCTTCAAAGAAAGGCCAACTTCATGGAAGGGTTTGTTTTTATGGCTTACATGTGGCCCATGTTGCGGTTAACCTACCAGCTGCTTATGTGACCAGCGCTGAAACACAGCACGGGACTCATGAGAGCATCATAAAAATGATTAAAAGCTGGACACTACTAAGGGCATGTTAAAAAAGCCTGTGACTATATACGGGGTTGACATTGATGCTAAGCATTTAGCTGAGAGTGGCAGGTTTACTTTATTTGGGATATTACCAAGCTCTCTTTTTGCCTCAGTTACAGAGAGTTTTTATGGTTTGCAACAAATCTTTTCCAGTAATGTTAGAAACAGTATGAAGCTGGAACCTGGCAATGTTGTGGTAAATATAAAAAATGAATGCTTGGAGTTTGATAAAAGAAGGATGCTTTTAAAAAGTAGATTTTTTTTAAGCTGTCAGAGAAAAAAGCCATAAAGTCATCAAAGTTAATTTCATTTTTTTGAATGGTTTTTAAATACACAAACTGTGTGACGGAATATACATATTGAATTATAAATATTAATAACAGACTTGCAACAAAAGTGACCACGGAAATCTAGGAGCAGTTGATTTGAACTGTGGTAAAAAGCCACTGTTGCCAGTGTAAGTATACAGTACATTAGAACATTTTTGCATTTCTAAACGGTATTGAATGACTTAGACAACCTTTTGACCCCTGATTTAATTTTGCACAAAGTTTAAACCTCACAGAAATACATTTTTAAAAGTACATTTTAGTAACCTTTCGGGCAGAAAAATCTGGAAGTCATTCTACTACATGTAAGCTTTTTAATAATGTGAGTGATGGAAAAACAAAAAAATACACACAATATGCTGTTCATATAAGAGTAATTAGGCCTACTCCGTTGTGTTTACTGGCTAACACTTTTCACAGTTAGCTACATTGACTCAATGTTATCTTTGGACTTAAGAGTAAATCTGCCACAGGATTAGTTTAGTGTCAAAGACTTTAGCCAGCTCTAAATACTCAACACCTCTATATAAGAGTGATGCTGTATGTAAGATGAATGATGAACTCACCTCACTACTCCTGTGATCCTCTTGAGTGGTGCTGCTTCCCAGTATGATATTTGAGTGTTGCCTCCTTGGTCTTTAAGCTATTATATCCTTAGTGGAATGCCAATGACTCTGTCACAAGCTCCCACGTTGTCAGACATGGTCCCTGCCAAGAAAGGGGATTGCTTTTTTGTTTTTGGCATAAATCACAACCTCCAGCAACTGGGAGGGTGGAAAGCCAAGCCTCATGGTGGGATGGCCATGCTTTTGGCTTCCTTCTGACAAATGCATGAGCTTCCTCATTAGTGGTCTGAAGGATATACATTTACCATCTGAAAAATGGATTTTAGCTCATTCTTAAATCAATAAGAAGATGTACTATTGTCCACTATACTGCTTGTGTGAAATTTTACAGTTGAGTTTGTTTTGTTTTTATAATTACACGAGATCTACTGGTAATACTGGTCCCATGCAACTAGGGATTTTGTCTTTATTTCGGCTGGTCTGTTTGTCAGTTATGTCAGTCAGTATTGTCACACTTGGATTGTTGAGCTGAAAGTAAGAAAGAGAGCTGTGTGTTGACAACCAAGTAGGTTCGTGATGACACTCTTGTGAAATTACGAGTACAAAACATGTCAATATTTAGATGCACTAATGACTCCTGTTAACATTAACTAAAAATACAATGTGTTTATTGGATGAGTTAGGGGTTAGGGGTCTGAAAGAGGAATATATACAAGTCTTGCATGCAACAGTTACTATAATACATGCAAACGGTGTGGATCCTTTAAGAAGTAGGAGCTCTTTAATTGTGGGCCACATACTTGTCTTGGGAGTGGCAGTGAACAAATCTGTCCTCGAATCTACAAGCAGAAAAAAATCGTTTTGTGAGCCTTTACTAAAAACAAAGCAGGAAACTACTGTCTCTTATTCAAGGCAATGGCCAACAACAATCTGTTATGTAATAAAGGCAGTAATAGGGAGTTAGTATTAGGCACCATGGTTTATCTGAAACTAATTTAAATGTAACATTGGTTCAGCAAAAGGCTTTCTCATAAATGTTCTTAAGGTATTCTATAAAAGACCTGCCTTACTGTCGCCATTATACCAAATGGAGGAAAACAAACACTAACACATCCCACCACATGCTCGATCTACAAAAGACAGGTTGCAGGTCCACTAGTATTTAATTTGCTCTTTATTAACCACAAGGCTGCACAGTCCCAATTGTATTAGCTTGGTATATGACCAGCTGGGAGTTGATTGTTGTTTTAATAGATGGCTGAAATGAAATAATGTGATGCCAGTCTTTTATTTATATATTTTTAAGCATATCAGGCTTCAAGGCAGCTCTTATGTTCCCTCTTTATATTTTACCTGTAAATCTGATTTTATTTGTCAACATTATTAAGGAAAATAATTGGATTTAATTGGATGGAACAGTTTTGTTGTTACTTTACTGCTACTGGCCAGCTCTACTTTTTTTTACTTTGTTTGCAGGCTGGATTCACAGGTAATAAGATTTATGATTATTTAGCAAAAGTGATTAAGGACAGAGCAGCAAACATCTGCATTCCATTGCAGATTCTCTGTTGTTGCATTCTACAACAGAGAATTCAGCATTGCCGGGTCAGAGCTGCGTGATAAGAAAAAGAAAATAATCTTCAAATGAAATTGGATTTTATTTTGCTAGTAATATTAAAAATGCGAAATGGCACGGAGAAGTACGTTTTAATAATATATATGTTGTACACACAATTCACCTTGAGGATATTGACTTACATAAGTCATTCAGGTTCCTTATGGAGTCTGGGTTGCTGGCACGTCAAACCACAACTCTGTTATTGTGGTCTTAGGAATAACAGAGCAATGCTTAGTTTGAGCACGACTATGTGTGTGTGGGTATTTCAAGCGGAGTAATAAAAGCAGATGCATAACTGTAGGAACTATGACTTTTCTCCGCCATGGGAAGCTGATATGAGAGGCTTACCATTATGCAAGGCATTTATTGCAAAAGGTCACAAGTCAGGAGCTTTGAATTCTGCCCTGCAATACACAACATAATTAATCTACATTAAAAGTGTAATTTTCTGGCCAAGTGGTGAAAGATTATGGACAGCATCCAGTTTTTTATGTTGTCAAAAGGAAAATGTCTTTTTATTTGTCAGATTGAAGGAAACCTCTTTTGTTCATTACAGTATGATTAAAATCAGCCAATATGTGTAATGTATTTCTAGGGTGTTACTACAAGCAATTCCGAAATACTATTGGCATGTGGTTAGTGGCTTTTAAATGTCAACGCCTAGAACTATAAACCCCCAGTAAAGAGTTCTCTCTAAAATAACAGGATGCCATGTGGCCACTAATATAAGTGGTTCCTAGGACCTAATACAGGAAGATGCTCAGTTGTTTGCAGGGTTGCACTTAGATATGCACATTACCTTTAATCATATATGACTTTCCATAATATCTTCTGAAATCATTGCAAACACTTGCTCACAGTAAAAGAGAAATTTGAAGCCAGTTTGCAATGCATAAGCAGTGCATGTGAAGTAACATAATGGTTAGGCATAATAAATTCTTCACAGTATGTCATAGATATGGAATGTAATACATAGCAGGAACTAAGCCACATTATAGTCCAGTACTGGTTAATAAGTAAAGCTCCAACTTATTATTATGAGCATAATTACTTGATTATTGTGTAAAAAAAAAATTGAACTTTAGATTTCTTTGGCGAGTATTCTAGTTACAGGATGATGAATGGTTAGATTGCACCTGGAGTCAACAATTAAAATGAGCAGAGACAAGGCCAGTGCCCGAGTCTGTATAGTGACATTTTACAACAGAAATTGTAGCCAGGACATGTGTTTGGGGTTGTTTGTTTGTTAGCTGCGCTAGAGGCGTGGCTCTATGGATGGCAACATCGGTTTGTTGATCTGCCACTTTGGTCCAGAACGAAACAACCTTAAAAGGGCCAGTGTGTAATGTGTGTAGTTGTTTATTCTCCAAATCCTTGTTGCTTGTTCTCAAACTTGTCCTTTTCCATAAATATTAACCACCACCATCAATTCCAAGTATTCCTTTTGGCTTGAAATTTTACATTTGGATTTGCATGAACTGGGGTAGAAGCTCGATATGTGTGTGCCATCTTGAAATATTTTAGCCTGTAAGGGACATACATGACATACTACTCCGCCTTTCGCATTTTCTCTGTCACATGATAAACTCACAGCTGCTGCTAATCTGCTAATGGGTCTCGTTGCTTCCCGACCCAGGCAAGCTCGAAGAAGCGAACATGGAGGACCACACATACTCAAAATCCAAATTTCAGGAACAGGAGTCTTCTTCACCCAGAAAAATAAAAAGGATATTGAAAAAAGCAAGAGAACGGCTTATTGAAGCGTGAAAGCTACCGTAGTTGTAATACTTACTTTGAACTGCGTGGTGCGAGACAGACCTTTAAGATAGGTTCCGTACCGCGAGACTCCCAAGAAATCACATGACCCGCGGGAGTCCCGAAAAATCCTCACCCTCTAGTTCATAGCGTGCAGTTCACTGTGGCGCAGACCACTCTTTTTCTCTGTTGAAGTGAGTCGGGAATCCAACATTAAAACTTAATTTTACTTTTAATGATATTAAACAAAGAGAAATGTTCTCTGTTGTCTTGTAATGGACATAAATTGATGCTAGAGAAGCCTACTCCCTTATTTATAGCAGCAATTCATAAAATGCAGAGATGAAGAAAAGAGCAATGGTCATTACATAATCATCTGTTGAGTTTTTGATGGTAATGTATTTGTGCTTTAGAACGTAATCAATGTGAAACAATAAAATACATTAAAATAAGCTTTATTTCTCTTTGTCTACTGTAAAATGACAAATTCAAGTACAAAACATATGGTCTCAACATTTGGTCAGACACTGCCAGAAAATACTTGGTTATGTTTTAACCTTGGTTCTCTGAGTGAGGAGACTCTCTCTCCTCCATACATATGGAATAAGTAACAGTATAACTGTTAGTTACACAGGAGAGAGGACAAGAGAAGAAAACCTTTCAGTGCTCATTTTGGGACTTTTGATTAAACAAATGCCTGTTTTTCCAGTCTTATTTCTTCATTGTAGTACTCTGTAAAATAGTGTTACAATGTCGTCACGATCACATGAACCCAATCTCGTGTCTCGTCTCGTGAGCTAGGTGTCTCATCACACCCCAAGTGCCTATATACAGCCTTACAGAGCCACTAGAGTGTCTGTAGACTCTTAGTCTTGGTGTATATTAAGTTACTACCCCATGACTACATTAGGATTAAAGATAGACAAGTAAAACAGTTCCCTGTTGCACAGGCAAGGATTTATTTATTTTGGCACAGTGATTAATAATACTTGACATACAAACACTAAGACATTAGACATATTGTCATATCTTCAATTTCCCATGAGGTCAGAACTTCAGAGAAGCCAGCTCATTTTCTCTTACTCAGAACACAGCAGAGGAAACTATAATCACAGCTCTGGAAAAATAAATTAAAGTTGATCAATAAATAACGTGTTTGGGTGCAAGATGAGCACATCATTATTGTTGAATCTTGGATGTGTCCTCTTTGCGTCCACTAGATAAATTGACTTTAAATAAATTGATAAACTTTGCACTCAATTACAAAAAAATCAAGTTTTACAATTTAAATCTGTCCCATTTGTTAATGGTGCTTGAAAACATTTGTGGATAGTCATCAAGAGCTTTTCTGTTTGTTTTTTTCTTCTCCGCCGTTGTAAAATTGGCAAGTCCTTTATATTCAATACTTTTCATAGGACAGGCATCTTCAGGAGTTAAGGCCAGCTGCATCATCCTAATCTAAAGAAGGAGGGAGATTAAAGATATAATGTTAATATTCAAACATAAAGCCGGAGAATTAGAACTCAGAAATGTAACAAATCTAGTTAATCGTGTATTTACCTTCAACAACAAGTTTAGTTGAACACTCTACTCTGCCCAGAGTGTTTTCTGCAGTGACTGTGTAATCCCCACTGTCCTTGGCCCCAACGCGGAGTATCACCATAGAACAGACCCCACATGTGTTAGTGATGTAGTAGTTAGTGTTGGTGTTGAGGCTAATATTATTCTTGTACCAGGTGACATAAGGTTTGGGGTTTCCTGTCACTGCACAGCTCATGTAGCACTCGTAGCTCTCTGGACTTTTGTGCATTTTCAGTGGAACTGAGAATGAGGGAGGTGTTTCAAAGTTGCAGTTTTTAGAGACAGGAAGGTTCAGAGAAAATGTTTCTGGAGGGAAGAAAAATTAACTTTAACAAAAGTTAAAAGGGTGGTAATATAAAAATATGCAGCAATATCATTTTAAGGTAAACAAAACTGTCATTGATATTCAACAGTTTGCCATACACACACTTCAATTTGCCACTTTAATATGTCATATTTCTCTCTCTCTCTCTCTCTCTCTCTCCCCCCCCCCCCCCCCCCCCCCCTCCCAACTGGTTGTGTCAGATGGCCACCCACCAAGAGCCTGGCTCTGTCAGAGGTTTCTGAATGTTAAAAGGTAGTTTTTCTTTACCGCTGTTGCACCAAAGCTTTCTCTTAGGGGCAATATTTGTGTCTATGTGAATTATAGATTGTGGTTATCTGTGTGTGTCCTGAGATAACATCTGCTATGATTTGACACCCATTTTTAGTTGATTGTCTAATTGACTAACAAACTAAATGTTTCAAATTAGTACACAGTTTTATAATAATAATAATAACATTCATGCATCATATTTGTTAAACCTGCCTGTTTTTCTCTTCACTTCCCAGATGGTGGACTCAGCGGGCTCGGAAATCCCCATGTCATTCTTAGTGTAGACCCGGAACTTATACTCCCTTCCCGGCATGATGTTGATGACCGTGAACTTGTTATTGAAGAGACGGTCTGCCACAGTCTGCCAATTACGCTTAACAGAATCATGCTTGGTGATCATGTAGTGCAGCCTGTCGTCTTTCGTCTCATCTGGAGAGGGAGTCCAGGAGATCGTCACGGTTCCCGACACGTTCTCCTCCAGCTCCACGGGGCCTGGGGGCTTGGGGTCATCTACAGGTAGGTACAGGTAGGATAGATTATTAATGTCTTGCTATTAGTCATACTCTCCTTAAACTTTCCCTACACATCCCTGAAGTCCAAAGTGTACAACAAATATAGTATACATAACACTTGATTATTTTTGCATCTTTGCACTGCATAGAACAAAAATATTTTAAAAGGTTGAATTAGCAATTCTGTAATTTGAGTACCTCTTTTGCTCCAGTCAGAAACCAAAGCAACCTCAGATCACAGTGCAAAACCATGAACCTATATAACTTTTATTTGTTATGCATTAATCAGAATTTTATTTTTTTCATTGTATCTGTGACTGTCTATTATATTGATATTTTAGGCTAGATATCGTCTTATATTTTGGATATCAAAATATCGCAATATGACACGTGTTGTCTATTCCTGGTTTTAAAGGCTGCATTACAGTAAAGTGATGTCCTTTCTGAACTTACCAAACTGTTCTAGCTGTTCTATTATTTGCCTTTACTCACTTAATCAACATGTCCACGTTACTGTTGATTATCAAAAATCTCATTGTGTAAATATTTTATGAAATCTTCGACCCTACAATATCGCTTCGATCTCGATGGATTTGTTCAACAATTATTCTGACATTTGAATTTCTTCATATTGCCCAACTTTACCTGTGACTCGTATCTCAACACTAGAGGTCTCCTGACCCACAATGTTTTTGACAATGATTGTGTAGACCCCAGTGTCATGGCGCTCTGATGAGGAGATCATTAACTGCGATGACGAGTCTGTGTTGCTCACTGTAACATGCTTGGGAACACAATGACCGTCTTTGAGCCATTTGGTAGCTGGTATTGGCGAGGCCTGCCAACAACAGGAGATACAGAGCTAAGATGTGGGTTTAAACTTTTCAGTAGAGCAGCAGAGAAGTCTCTGATTTTGGTGTGCCTGATGTTTGTATGAATATTATACTGAACCTTAAAGTTGAAGTTGATCCGAGCAGAATTCCCAGCTTTCATTACCACAAAGTTCTTCATTTTTTTGTCAGTAAATTGTGGCCTTACTATAACCATTTGGAGAGAGTTTTAACAGATTAAATTAAGGTAAATTGTATCAAATTCTGACTGCAGACAGTTTACAATTTCCACTTACTCACCTGGAGGAGGCATTGCAATGATGTAGTTGTCCAATTCTTGAGGCTCACCGTCTCCACCCTCATTGGTGGCTACAACTCTTACCCAGTACATGGCCATAGACTTTAGACCCATAATAGTATAGGAGGTCATAACAATATCATTGGAGTTACAGCGACCCCATTCTGGGTTTTCTGCCGGTCTGAGCTCCACAAAGTATCCTTTAGCCTCGTCTTTGACCCCTTCTTCCTCCGTGGGCTTGGACCAGCCCAGCGATAAAGTGGAGTATGTGGAGTCTGTCACCTTCAGGTCAATAACTTTACCAGGTGGCTCTGAAAGTGGAAACATTTAAGTATTGAGATTTGAGCAATTAAGCATTGAGATGATAACAATATAGCTTTCTTTGGCTTATTACTTACTCTTTGGATCTCTTGCAAACACAAATTCAGAAGGTGAACTTGGCTCTCCAGCACCAGAAATGTTGATAGCTGATACACAGAACTCATACTCGATGCCTTCCACAACATCCTTCACTGCATACTTTTTCTCTGTTGGCATGGCAAAAGTATCATTAAGATTATAAAGAAGAATATACAATTTTGTAATTTATTACTTTAACTTTTTGTAATCTATAATTGACAATGCTACATCTATAAACCCTGTACCTTTGATGGGCTCGTCGAGTGGGTTGACATAGCCCCACAGATTACTGCCTTTCTTCCGTTTCTCTACGTTGTATCCCAAAATGTTGGTTCCTCCAGTTTTAGTGGGTGCAGACCAAGCAAGATTGATACAGTCTTTGAAAGCACTAATAATCTTTGGCGTAGAAGGAGGTCCAGGGTAGGCTAAAAGAAGGATGAAATAGAAGAAAAAAAACTGTCACTTTTTAACTGGCTCACACAAAAGGTTGGGAATCTCTCGGCACCTCACAATTCCATTAAGAGACTGATTCAATTCTAAACCGATTAGCGATGCATCTCGATGCAACAATTTTTTTAACGCACATTTCCATGCGTGATTTAAAAAGATTTATTTAGTTTTTCCTTTTTTGCCATTTTTTTTTGCACTCTTGCCTATACTCTAAGTTGTTGTCCATTATTCTATTACTCTTCCCATCACTCTGTTTTCTCATTTGTACATGTCTGGAGACAATTACTTTTATATAAAAATCAACACATAAAAAAAAAGTAATAATCAATTAATAACTTATCAGAATTGAGCATCGAATCATTTTAGAGAGAATCGCAATGCTTCTAAGAGTCAATTATTTCTCCTACCCCTACAACACATGTCAGTGTGCTGGTAGGAAGGCTCACCCTTTGTCCCTGCCTGAATGTCATCCGTTTCCATCATTTCACTGATGCCTTGATCAGTTTCCGCCCTGATGTGGTAGCAGTACTTTCTTCCATGATCCACATCAATGTCTCTGTATTTAGCCTCTGGGCCAATCTTGCCTAATTTTTTCCAGCTGTTTCGGCCAATTTGTTGGCGCTCCAGGATGTAGTCTGTGATAGGGGAACCGCCGTTGTCTTTGGGAACCCTCCATTTGAAGTCAATGCAAGCGGCCGAACTTTCAATGATTTCCACAGGGCCAAGAGGTGGTGTTGGTTTATCTGCAGTACAGCAAATTCATAAAGAACAACCACAGTTATATCCACATCTTGAATTATATACATATGACTTTTTTACAGAAGAACATGCAGTTCTTAACATGTAGCATACAACGATACCTAACACAACGAGCTGAGAGATGGCCTCAGTTGTTCCACATTCATTTTTAATCTTGATCCTAATTTCTCCTGTGGTTTTGCGTTGGCACTTGGTTAGCAGCACACGGCTGTGTGAGGAAGATTTCTCGATTTTGATATGGTTGTCCTCCAACAGCTCTTCATCGTCGTTATACCACTGGATCTTCATGGGCTCCCGGCCAACAAAGGATAGCTTGAAGGCTGCATCTTTCCCAGTTTTGATTATGACAGGTTTTATGAACTCGGAGAGGTCATCGGCGTTAATTCTTGGAGGATCTAGCAGGAAAAACACAATTTCTTTTTCACACTAAGACTTTTATTGCTGACCTGAAAAGAATATTGTTTTAGACATTTTCACAGTGGTTACCTGTCTGTGTTGCTTTAGTTGGAGTATCTCAAATTAGTTCTGATTACAATACCTTCAACAGTTAACACAGCTTCTGTTTTACGCCCATCAGCTTCACATCGGTACTTCCCAGAATCCTCTTCTTTGCAGTTCTTGATAATTAGTTTGCGGTAAGTCCCATCTTTAACAATACAGATATCATCTGTTGCTGTTATCTGAAATAAACACACACACACACACACACACACACACACACACAAAGTGAAAACCATACCGGTGTTGCTCTTGCTTCTGGTAACTGATGATTTGCTGTTTGGTGGTTCATGCTGATAATGCAGTACGACTTAACTATTTCATGAGAACACACACTCCTAAACGCACTTAAAGAAAGCTTAAAGATGAAAGCCATACCAGCTCTTTCTTACCTCATTCCCATTTTTGTACCAGGCTGCTTCACAGTCCTCACTGCTCAGCTGGCAGACCAGTTCTGTGTCAGTACCAAGGATTGCGGTTACATCTGACAGTCCACTGGTGAAGTATACTCCTGGGTCTAAATGGAAATACCTCACATTACTAACCTTGTTGTTAACTGGGAACAGGAATATATAAACTACAAAGCAGTACAGTGTGAATACTGTGTTCTGATGCATACCAATGACTGTTTCAGGGACAAGTGGGCCTGCTCTGACTCGATGTCGTTTCTCTTGAACAGGCTCCTCTTCTTCAGCATCTTCAGCAGATGCCTCTCCCTCCTTTGCTTGTAACTTTTCCATGGGTTCTGATGATGTGGCGTCATCAGAACCCTCTTCTTTGTCATCTTTATCCTCTTCCTCCTCAACAGTGGTTGCTTCAGCTTTATCTGCGCATTGTCCAACTTCCGCCTTGACCTTTTTATTTGCCTTTGCCTTTGCTTTGGCTTCTGGTTCGGCTTTAGCTTTGGCTTCTCTTTCCGGCTTCTCAGGTGCAGCTGCAGCAGCTGCTGCTTCTGCCTCCGCCTTTGCCTTTGCAATCAACTCCTCCCTATCTTTCTGTACCTTAGCACGTTGCTCCTCAGCAATCTTCAAAAGTTCAGCTCCACCACCACCTGCTCTGGTTGTTTTGCGAGCTTTCTTCTTTCCTTTTGGGGTTGGTTCACTGTCAGCTAATAAAAAATACACAGTACCGGGACATGTTTAATGCTTCCTGAGACATTTTCAATATCTGAATGAACAGTCTGAAAATATCCAATTTAAAATGTGTAAAGGGTACCTTCCACTATAAGCCAGGCATTGCAAGAGTTTTGTCCAGTCACAGCCGCATAAATTCCTTTGTCCAATAGCTTGCAGTCCTTCACCACCAATGTGTGAATCAGCATGTCTTCTGACACAATGATGTCATACTTGTCTCCTTGCTCTACTGGGGCACTCTTTCCCGTCCAATTTATCTTTTTCAAGGGATGAGAGGTGACACACTCAAACACAGCGTCTTCTCTTTCCTGTGCTTTCACATCTTGAATCTTGACCAAGAACTCCACAGGGGGAACTAGACGAAGCACAAACATATTATTAACAGCCCAAAATGGCATTTCAAATTTCCTGTCACAAGGCAACTCGAGTAGCAATCGTAGCTCTTTTTGGAATGTGGTATTGGCATTGGGTACACATTACAGTCAAGTTTGTAGATGATTAATTTGGCACATTATCTTACGTTTGAAGTCAGTTGAGAAGATCTTAACTCCATCAACCTCCACTTGGTATAATCCTGCATCGTCTGGGTCAACACCATTGATGCTAAACACAAACTTCTTTCCCACTTGCTTCAGTCCATGTTTTGTTTCTGCATCCACATCAAACGGAATCATAACTCCATCCTGTTTAAATATAAGCAGTCATAAACGTAGAACCTTAGTTGAGTGTGCATGTTAATGGTTCCGTGTTCCAGAATATCTAACACGACTTTCAGTATTTTTATTTTCACCATTGAGAAAACAGTTAATCTTTAAAATGAAACATCTCACCTTGTACATGAAGATTTTGCTGGTAGGGTCTTTCAGTGTCATTTCAAGTTCAAACTCTGCACCACCATCATCTTTCAATTCAATGGGCTTTAGGTTGCATAGTCTTTCAACAACCTATAGTAATTGGAATTAGTAAAAAAAGTTTTATAGTTTGTTTCATTTATTTAAATATAGATGCCAAGCTGTGTAGGTGCATTATACTTACATTTAGATTATTATATAACGTACCTTTTCTTGCTCTTGCTCCCTTTCTATCTTCTTCTCACTTAGTTTTTTTAGCATCCCACGAAAATCAGTGACACCATACTGAGCACAGATGGACTCATAATCTTTCTTGTCTGCACTCATCAACAGTTCCCAAAAACGTTCATCAATTTCTGGTTTCTTCTCTTCTTTTGCGTCAAGGTCAACCCTTCGGAAAGAAAAAAACTTTAAGGTAATAGTCATAAAGAACAAAGAAACAACAACACTATGTCATGTATTTTTTCCCATTGATAAATCTACTACTTACTTATTTTTTAAGGCCTTTTTGAAGTCCTCAGGTGTCTGTCGAACAGCTACAACAAAGCCAGCAGCAGTTTACAACTTTCATTCAATGACTGACCTAGCATTATTATAGATTAAAGTTAAGCTGTGTACCTGTTCTTGCTTCCTGCATGGCTCGGGTCTTCTTAAAGCCAACTTAAATGGATGAAAAAAAATGCAGTGAAGGGAGACAAATGTTATTCATCCTAATACTTAGTTTTGGTTTGATAGAAGAATGGAATTAAAGTAAGTAACTGACCCTCAATAATATTAAGCGTAGCAGTTACAACCGCTTTTCCATATTCATTTTTGGCAAAACACTTGTAGGTGTCAGCTTGATCCGCTGTTACATCAGGCATCTATCAATCAATACACGATTATCAGTATTTTTGCAAAAAATAGTGAAAGGCAGCCTACTGATCATTCTTATGTATTTATTAATCGCCAGTCTTCTTTAAATTTTAAAGTTATTTGTGTAAGCATCCATTGACACATAGTGATCTCACCTGTAGTTGGTATTCACCAGAACTTGTATCATGGACCATTTTCCACCTTTCGTCATCAATTTCTCCATTATTTCTCACCCAGGTCACAGTCGGTGTTGGTTTGCCAGTAATGACTGCTCTGAAGACTGCACATTTTCCTACAGAAATGGTAGCAGGAACGTACCATAATATCATTATCTGAGATGAAGAACATCAGCACAAAAGCAGGTTTTGCATGTGATTCGAGCTGGTACTTTATCTTACCTTCTTGAATAGTTAGAGCAATGGGTTTCCGAGTGAAATCTGGGGTGGCCATGCCTTCAGGTAGTACTTCCACATACTGCGTGATCATAACTCCAGGCACACTTGACTTCTTTTTAATTCTCACTGGCATTAAATAAGATAAATTGCATTATTTACACACATGAAGAACTTATGTAGGTGTGACATCTTTGATTTAAGTTCATATGTCTCACAAAAGGCTACACTTTATGCATTTAGTTTTGATCACATATTGTTGTTTGGCAGTCATTTGATGTTGAAGATGGGTATTCAAACTCAAGTTACTTACCCTGCCCTGGAGCAGTTGGCTGCTCCTCTTTAGCTTTACGTATTTTAAACATCTTGATTTAGACAACAGCTTCTCTGTTAATGTAAAAACATTAGAATGTGGTTTTAAAACACTTAATAATTTAATAAGGCAACACTGTTTAGTGTTCTTAAAAAAAGATTTTAATTGGTCTTCAATTTGATGGTTGCTTGGATTGTATATTAGGGTTATCTTCTCCCGTATCAATCAATACCCAACATGTACTAAAATTCGTGGAGCAGTCAGCATGGCTTGAAAACTTTTAATAACCATGAGAATTCCCAGAGCGACATGCAGTCAATATATTCCAGATTGTCTGAAAATGTAATGGGGATCACTTATCAGTTCTTTAACTAGTGGCTTAGGGCACTATGCCCTCTTTTACAAAACAATGTTGATGCATTTTTATTAAAGCCTTCAATTACTAATCCCTAATTACAATTAGTATGGTGTATGTTGTGTTGTTTGACATCAGTGTTAAACCATGAGAGTAAGATATTGCAAATGGTGTTAGGAAATCTGAGTTAGTAACTCTATCTGTGCAATAGGCAGGCCTAATTTTTCCAGGTAATAGGTCACATACCTCATAAAACATCTACCATGACTCAGGAAGTGACGCCATTGACTGACTGCAAATGTAACGTTAGTCATAACCATCTTTGTATTTAGGTTTTGCATTGTGTGGTTAAAAATAACCTCTTTTTCCTTTTTCTTTCTTCTACTTCATATTCTATTGTCATTAAATCTAATTTCTTAAACTATAAAATGGTAAATGTTGATGATCAGATATCCCCTTAATCATTTTAAATAATTCCTAATTAACTTCTCCAAAAGAGTATAATATGTCAGATCCAGTCTCCACTCGCCAAAGCAGTGTACGTGAAAAAATGAAATTCTCATTTCGGCAACTATGGAAAAACAAAAGTACACCAAGGTACTATAAGGTAAGTATAAAGTACTTTTGCAAAATTTTTAATCTCAAAGACTGAAAGGGACATATAAACAAAGTGATGTATAGCCTCATGTGTTTAAAACTTACAAAGTGTTTTATTCAGAAATATATAAGTATTTATAATGTAATTTAGATTTTATTTGAGAGGTTAGATTACACATCACTTCTTTATATACCAGTTTGTGATAAAAACTTAAAGGCTCAGGTACTAATGTTAGTACTCTGTTAATCTTCATTTTTAAGATTCATTAGTCTGACAGAGCCTTTCGTTCTTGGATGAAAACGTATAATCACTTACACTATTAATATTGAATTTAATTAAAATACGTTATGCAGAGTCTTGACAGTTGAAGTGTCTGCATATTTAGCAGTTTTGCACACTTGGTGTACTGCTGTGCCTGCTTTGAAACTATATTTGTCTGAGAGAAAAAATAGCTGCCACGGGTTTGAACTGATTTATGAATGTTCTGTCAGGCCATGTCCTAAATCTCAGAGGAACATGGTATAGCAGTGCATATATTTTTACATTGTCATTTTTTTGTGATAACATACAAAAAAGAATATCACATTAAAGCTTGGCAAAGTACTGTAGCAAAGCACTTGTGGCAGGAGGAAAGTGAAGGATCAATTTTAGTTTGAAAATCAGTTACCAATACTGTCTTGCACTTGCACAATTATTACTCTGATCATGGTCTTTTTACTCTTTATATTTATTCCTAATCATGCTTAAACAATTCCGCTTGCCAAAAAACATGTATCTTTAACAACATTTTTACAGCTCATCATATTTGTATTACATTTTAGAGATACTGAACTAATTTAAACTGCTGTTAGCATTCAATAGAAGTTCTCATTTATGCTAACTAGTAAGGTCTCATTACCATGTTTACCAAAGGTTAATACACAGTCAAATGTAAACCAGTGTCATATAAGCACATATAACATATACATGTTTACATAAATTGGCTTACAGAATAAATATGTTGATGAAATGACATATACACGTATTAGGAACTTCCACAGTATTCGAACAATTAACTTACTATTTATTTTTCAAGTGAACTGTTCTCTCGATGTCTGTTGCCGGCCAGGTTCCAGCTGATTCCTGAGTGTGGACTTTTTGTTTTGAGAGGCAATGAAGTATTTCAGAGACACTCAGAGCAACCTAACCCAGTGCTTTTTTACACTGTAGCTCCTGGGGATAGGTTTACTGACATTGACATTGGCCTTTAAGTGCTATAGGTTCCTGAAAAGGGGGCACTAGAGGGAATGCAGGAAGGAAGCTTTCTAATCCCTCCCTCAAAAGTGGAATTTCAGAAGCACGGGGTATTTGGCTGATCTTATTAAAAAGGGAAGTCTCATGAGAAGTGACATAGAGGTGTCATGGGCTGAGCTGCCTCTCCATTTGCTTATCTGTAGATGTAGGCTGCTTGATAATCATCCCAACATTTAACAAGAGGTGAGTGTAATTTAAATCCAGATTTTTTTACTCTTAAGCGCCTTCTATTTGTTTGTTGAAAATGGTAAAAACAATAAATGTTCAGAAATGTTTGAATGAATGGATTTTAGTCTATGTCGAAAAAACAAGACAGTGTGCATAAATGTTCCTGTTTACTATTGCCACTGGACATATCAGACGATAAGTAGAAAAAACAACAACCTAAACATTCTAATACTAATGAGCCAAAGTTATGTTTTACTCTTGTTCTTGTTTAGTCTTGTTAGAATGAAACATAAAAGTACATAAAAGTTACATAGTAGCCTGTACAGTATATTATTTATATATATATATATATATATATATATATATATATATATATATATATATATATATATATATATATATATATACACTGTACATGCTGTATATATATGCCTATATCCTAGCATATATAACATTGTAATAGGCACTTTACTTTGAAACTGAGAGGTGTCATCCTGCACTGGTTTGACATGTTTTAGCCCAGGTTGCAACTGTTGGCCCTCTCTTTTTCAGTGACTCTAAACTTATGTCTGACCTTACAAAAAATATGCCTAAGGGGGTAATACAAGAAGACTGGGCATAAATTATTCACATAAAACTTTATGAAGGTGAACAAGTGGTATGAATTTTGATACTTGCTTGCTTTGATCAAAGACCACCATATATGCTCCAGTTCGTCAACATATATGTAGATTGTATACATCTATATCTATTTTATTTAGTTAGTTAGTTGATTAGTATTTTTGTGAATATATATTTCTAATAGGTGTTAAAAGATATGCTGCTCACATCAAATAGTTCAGTAACAGTATGAAGTCTTTATTTACACTAAACCCACACATGTTCATATGTATAACATACTCCTAACAGTCAGTATCATAAACATGTTTTCATGTCACTATTTGTATCATCTCAGTTTCACTATAAAGGAAGATTGTAAATCTGCAATTACAGAACAACAATTGCAACCAAACAATCACTATACATCTAAAAAAGGTAATTGACACAAGCAGATGCTTTAGACAAACAACTTAAATGAACACTTTAATCAATGCTGCTACACAGTGTCCTGTACTGTAAATACTTTGCTGTTTAACATGCATATATCCACTGTTAAAATATACCAAATTGCACACACTAGTATTTTAAGCTTCCATTTTATTGAGGAGTGCTCAGTTGAAATCAAAACAAACATAACACATTTGTGGCTTTTTTCCAGCAAAGTCTGTTGGCCTAAGACTTTATTTAGTTTAAAGGTGCCCTGCATCACATATTCCATTACTTTGTGGTTATGTTTGAAGTTCTACCATGGGCATGTAAAATTTTTTGCAATAACTGCCTTGGTTACCTTGTTTTGAAGCCATTCTAGTGTGGTGTAGAAAGCCTGCAGGGAGACTCAGCTTGATTTGTGCCAGTTTTATTAATATTTAACAAGCTAAGCTACTTGACTATGATTGGCTAACAGCTAGCCAATGAGAGCCTGGCTATTAGCATCCTTTACCCCGCGCTACTAGGCAAGCTCATGAATTGTAATGAGCTCAGGCAACATGACATCAGACTGACCAGCTTTAATAATTGGCCTGATTCTTCTGCTTATTTCTCTTCAGTGACTAGAGCTGACAGAGGAGATAGCAGTTCATTTTCATATTCACGACATAACAAATATAGACCTAAGAGATTTAAAAAAAATGCAAGGAAAAACAGTTTTGTGTGGCAGGGCACCCTAAACTTTAAATAAATACCAGCCTGTATAGGAATTTGTCATAGTTAACTACCTTTTAAGAAAAGTATTGCTTAAGTATTATCTTAAATAATCATTAATTCTACATTTGATAGAATCTGCTTAACTCTAAAGATGCAGTATGCAATTACCACAACTTGGTTTCTGTAAGCGCTTTAGAACAATTCTTCTAAGATCTTCAGTGTGTTCATTTATTCTGGAAAAAAGACAAAAGCAGTTATTAGTTTCAGATTTCAAAGATCATCACTGTCATGCATAGCAGTGCAGAACATAGTGATACAGTGGCATCTTTAAAATACAGTTACATTCTGGTAACGATTTTACCTCTGACTGTGAGTTTAGTGGTGCACTCCGCCCTCCCCAAAGGACTTTCTGCAACAACTTTGTACTCCCCGAAGTCTTTAGATCCAACCCTCAATATAAGCAGAGAACAGACTCCGCAGGTGTTGGAGATGAAGTAGTTAGTGTTGGTATTCAGACTGATACTGTTGCGGAGCCATGTCACATGAGGTGTTGGATCCCCCTTTACTGCACAGCTCATGTAGCATTCATACCCTTGAGGAGCAGTGTGCATTTTCAGTGGGACAATGAACTTGGGGGGACACTGTAGATCACATGGCTTCGTTTCTGGCATGTTTATAGTAAACTTTTCTGGAAGAAATTAGATTAGCATGACAACAAATTAGAAGTGTAATCACGTAACAGGGGAACATATTTCAACATTAACCTGAGGGTAGTTCTACAGGTACAGTTCTTGACAATATTACAGCATAGCAACATCGGAACAATGTTTAGTTCTGTTTTTGTGCTAACGGATAAAGTGTCATCCAAATGGTTTGGGGTATCAAAATTATATGGATAGAAAAAAACATCTCAAAGATATATGTGTGATGACCAGGTCAAATCGGCCAGATTGATTTTCTGGATATGAACAGACTTAACTCTTGACAAAAGAAGAAAATAAATGTTAAGGGCTGAAACAAGGGTTGATCTTTATATACATAAGCATTGACATACCTTTTTTAACAGGAATAAGCCACTTTTGTGATTCAGAGGGTTTGGAGGCGCCCATGTCATTCTTTGCATAGACTCTGAACTGGTATTCTCTGCCCGGCATTATGTTGCAGACTGTGAATCTGTTGTTGAAGATGTGATCTCCAATGGTGTGCCATGCTGTCTTAGTTGAATCACGCTTGGTCACCATGTAGTGCAGCCTGTCATCACGTTTCTCATCTGGAGATGCAGTCCACGAAACGGTCACTGTGCCAGGCACATTTTCGTCTGTCTCCACGGGACCTGGTGGCTTTGGCTCATCTGGAGTTCAGATACAAAAGTTTTTATTTTTATCTACAGTATATAGAAAAGGAGGAAATCATTCACACAGTAAGAACGTACAGTATTTGACCAAACTCACCTGTGACTCTAATTTCAGTGCTGAATGATTCTTGGCCAACAATATTCTTGACAATAATAGTGTAGATTCCAGTATCTGTGCGCTCAGCAGAAGGAATCAGAAGCTGGGATGTTCCCTCTGAGTTGCTAATGGTCACCTTTTTAGACACCGGCACTCCATCTTTCAGCCAGATGACCTCAGGCCAAGGGGAGGCCTACAAAGAATGGGGAAATATGATTTTGTCAGAGGACAGAAAGAGATTGCTAAATAAGTCTTGTTAATTACTTACTAAATTACCTCAAAGTTAATGTTGAAACGTGCAGAATTTCCTGCTCTCACTACCATGAAACTCTTCATTTTGGCATCCGTGAATCGTGGTCTCACTAAGTAAACAAAAGGGTGAAAGTGCGTCATTATGGCATTTATATTGATCTTGACAATTGCTTTTCCAGGATAAAGGGAAAACCAGAAAAATCACATGATTCCACTGCAAAACTATAAAAATATGAATTATCTTTTTATGTTATAGTAGAATAGGCTGTACCGCAGCAATAATCTGTGGTCTTTATTTGACCTAGACAGTTCTTTTACTGATTCAAACATTGCCCCACCACTATAATTACAACAAATGGACACCAACCAACTAAACTCTTCAAAGGTTTTCATGTGCTTGTGTTGTGTTGGTTAATTTTTTATTTTGTTTAGGTAGGTACCAATACCACCAAAAGTACACAATACTTAGTTGATACCAAAGCTGATACCACGGTGTGTAAAATCAAGCCGTCGTGCAGGGCAACAGAGATGAGACGCTTTGTTTTCCTGTGCTGGTGGGAGTTCTTCCTCTTCTCCAGCAATTAGTGACAAACTAGAACACTTGTAGGCATATACCTCCCCCTGTAGGTCCGGAAGAATTGCATCCCCCGTTACCTACGCTACTGTAGAAAATCGAGTACCGTCACGTTTTCAGAATTTTTAAACCGGAGTACCAGGTCTCTTGACATCCCTACATCATAGCAATTATCTTGATTGTTCAAACCCTGCTTTAATGACCCTGAAGGTAACTCCTAATTGAGTTTGTGGAGTATCTTTTAATTTCTTTATGTTACCTAATGTTACCTAATAACTACTGGGTCTTTCACTTATAAGTATTGATACAGTGGAGTTCTAGTAATCGTAATTTTCTTACCTGGTGGGGGCATGGCAAGGATGTAATTATCCAGCTCCTGTGGCTCACCCTGTCCTCCATCATTAGTAGCAATGACTCTCACCCAATACATGGCCATTGACTTCAAGCCTTTCACTGTATAGAAAGTCAAGGTTATTGCATTTGCATTGCAGCGATCCCATTCTGTATTTTCTGCAGGCCTGATCTCCACAAAATATCCTTTGGCTTCATCCTCAACCCCTTCAATGTCCTTGGGTTCGGTCCAAGACAGAGACAGGGTTGTGTAGGTGGAATCTGTCACTTTAAGGTCTATGACTTTACCAGGAGGCTCTGTAACACAAGATTCATATTCAGTGCTGCAATTGAACTATATGGAGTGTGATAATCACTGTTCTAAATGTCCACCTACTTTTAGGATCTCTGGCAAACACAAACTCAGATGGTGTACTGAATTCACCCGCTCCAGAGCTGTTGATTGCTGACACACGGAATTCGTACTCCATGCCCTCAACAACATCTTTAACGCCGACTCCCTTACCTAGATAGGAGAAATAATAATGCAATATTGGAACTCCAGCAATAAGCATTCACTTATGTGTTGTTACAGACTATTATAACGTGATCAAACAGACATAATGTATGAAGAATAGCGTAACCTTTGATCATGTCATCGGGTGTGCTAACTGCGCCCCACAAGTTGCTGCCCTTCTTGCGTTTTTCAAGTTTGTATCCCAGAATATTGGTTCCTCCAGTGTCAGCTGGTGGAGACCAAGAGAGGTTGATGCAGTTCTTGAAGGCACTTACAACCTTTGGGGCTGATGGAGGTCCAGGGTATGCTGTACACACAAAAGATTGGGTTCTGTAAGTCATTTCTTAGTCAAAAATGTAGAATTGTTTGTGTACTGTGGGAGAATTGATTGTGATGTTAAAATTACACAGGTTTGTTCCAGGGAGACCCAATCACACCTTAAAGTGGGCTCATCCAAATTCATCTGTGTGATCTATTGACATATGTGATGGTAGAGGCTTGGCGATGTGGTAGATAATCACAGGACTGGTTGGTGAACTAACGGCTAACATGTTAGAAAGCCAGGACATGCAAGCGCAATGCAGTCACAATAGCTCTCTGAGCTTCTTTATATTTTGTCTGTAATGTGGCGTTTACTTTCCCCTGCGAAGTCATTCTTAGAATTGTACATTGTTTTATTCAATGCGTTGCTATTGAGGAGTTGCTAACATGACGGTGTTTCATAACTGTCTGAAAATCATGCC
This sequence comes from Etheostoma cragini, assembly GCF_013103735.1. Classification (NCBI taxonomy): domain Eukaryota; kingdom Metazoa; phylum Chordata; class Actinopteri; order Perciformes; family Percidae; genus Etheostoma; species Etheostoma cragini. Next base: position 22,148,455 of record NC_048410.1, read on the forward strand.
TCTTTTGTGGAGCAGAATATACTAGCAATGTTAAATAAAACCGAATGATGCAAAACAACTGGAAAAGTACAGTGGCCAGTTCCATTTTTGGCTCTGCAGTTCTCCATTCTCTTTAAAGGTCAACACTATCAAGACCCATTGCTATTGGTCAATGGTGCAAATTTATGGGTTCACCAGAGTGTAACTCAATGCAGGAGATTTATTTGTATTTTTGCTCCTGTGGAGCTGCCAATCCTTGCTAGCTATTGAAATTAATTTTGCTGTGAAATGATGTGTGGTGTGACCAGCCTTTACTAAAAAAAAGTTGTATTTCTAAGAAAGCATAGTTCTATAATGTTGTTCTGACTTTACCTTTTGTTCCAGCTTGAATGTCCTCTGTTTCCATCAGCTCACTGGTGCCCATTTCAGTTTCCACTCTGATGCGATAGCAGTACCGCCTGCCATGGTCCACATCAGTGTCCCTGTACTTGGCCTCTGGACCAATTGGCCCCAGCTTCTTCCAGGTGTTGCGGCCAACTTGATTCCGTTCAAGGATGTAGTTGCCTATTTTGCAGCCACCACAGTCTTTTGGGGGCCTCCACTTGAATTCAAGTGCAGAAGAGGAGGCTTCAACAATTTCCAGAGGTCCCATTGGAGGAGTGGGTTTATCTTTTAGAAAACAAATTAGCATATAGAATTTGAATTAAACACTTCACCTGAAGTGTAACAAAATTGTATTTAGTTACACAGGTTATTATTTGGTTCACTTACAGTATAACAACACACAAAAAACTGCAAAATAATGTTTGGATACATACCCATTACAACTAACTGGGTGAAGGCCTCAACAGTGCCAAACTCATTTTTGAGTTTTAATTTGACTTCCCCGCTGTCCTTGCGCTGCAGCTTAGTTAGGAACAGAGAGGTACAACCCTCCGAGTGATCAAACTTAATATTTGCTTCTTCTGAAAGCTCTTCCCCCTCAAGGTACCACTGGATTTTTATAGGTTCCCGTCCAACATAAGGTAGCTTGAAGGTAGCTTTTTGTCCCTTTTTCACGGTGGCAGGTTTTTTAAATGCTTCCAGGTCCTCAGTAGAAAATCTGGGTGGGTCTAAAATGATTGGTAAAACAATATAGATTTTTTAAAGCAGTTTCATGCTACAGTATCTACAAGTAGTTATTTACTTGCATAAACTTCAAAACAAAAGCAGTGAACACATTTCTTTTTACCTTCAACAATAATCAAGGACTCTGTCTTCCGCCCATCTGCTTCAAATTTATATTTCCCAGCAAATTCCTCTGTGACTTTGTGAATTTTCAGCCTGTGGAAAGTTCCTTCCTTTGAAATGGTGATACCCTCAGATGATTTAATCTGGAAAAAACAAATGGTACCACAACAAATATGAATGGACTCTCATCAGAAACTCTTTCCTATATGAATACAATAATTGCCAATTCTTGTTTGGCCATATTACTGCCACTATATCAACGCCTATGTTATTCATAATAACCACAACACACTGAGCTTACCTCATCTCCATCTTTGTACCAGATTCCCTCACAGTCTTCGCTGCTCACTTTACACTCCAGCTCTGCTGCTTCTCCAACAATGGCTTTGCAGTCAGAAAGCCCAGCGTGAAAGTGAACTCCTGGGTCTGAGGATTCATCAACCAGTAAGTTATTGAATGCACACGGCCAACAGCTAACATCTTCAAACAAGATGTTGTTTTAAGTTGTTGTAATGCATCCATGTATGTGTACACACTTACCTCACAGACAAACACCACACATTTTATTTCTGTTGATATCATGTATTCTATAATCAATTATAAAACACATGTTAAAATGCAGATGTGTTGTCAAAAAATATCATACTTGAAGAAGTAGTAAGGAATGTAAGACGAGTGCTTTTGGGATTTATTTGAAACTTTTGTCACTGAGTAGCTTGATGACTCGGTCTTGTTTTGTAGTGGTCTTCTTTATCTTGCTCTGATCTTGCAGCCCATAAGAGTACCTTAAGCAAGGCTTTCATTTGCCTCTGTTCACTTAGTTTCTCTCGAAAGAAATGCGTCCTTTTAAAATACAAGAAAAAATCCCACTCAAGACTGGCATTTCCTAGGTCAGTGGAAGAAATGAGCATTTGGTGTGGTTGATCTGAATTCAGTCTTCATTGGGCAGAAATTCATTGTGTGGTCATCCTCCAAAGTTAGCTTGGGTTGTCTTCCATCTTCAAATTATGTAAGAGGGTGTTTACACACACACAGCAGTTTTTGCGTCAAGAATCTGAACAGTTCTGCGTTTTCTCATTTAAATAATTAAACTCAATGCACCGACTCATCCTGCATTAACAATTAGAAAGGCAAGCAACATTGTTAACACGGAGCACAGATGCATTTAAACAATACTTAAACACACACACAAACACACACAAACACACACACACACTCACTCTCTCTCTGAGGTGGATACGTTGTCTGCTTATATCCAACCTGGAGGTCATAGAAATAAAATGATGTAACAAATGCTAAAGTATGTTTAGATTAACTTCACTGTTAAATTGTGTGATATATAGACAAAACCTATTGGTGCAATAGATTTGATAAGCATTTCTTTAAGGCACTCTTAAGGTCTACAAATCCCCTCTTGCTGAGCTTTCTTGTACTTCTAAAAGGCGATTTAACCAATTAGAGTTACAATGCAGCATTCTGCTCAGTTGCCACACACATTTTATGTGTTACCCTTTAACCCCTGGAAAAGTCATCTGCTCATCAAATGACTTTATTCAGCGGCAGTGCTTCCCATGCAGCAGTTAAAGCAGCGCCAGTAATCTTACCACCAACTGTCTCCACGATCAATGGGCCTTGCCGTGCACGGCCTGAACGCATGCCAGCTGCTGCTGGCTCACCGCCGTCCGCACCCTCACCATTTTCAGCAGATTCATCACAGCCTGCTGCTGGCCCGTTTCCATTATCACCACTGGCACCACTCGCTTCTGTGTTTTTTGCTTTTGCAGTTTTAGGGCATATCATCGTAATTACCATCAATCCAATGTTTCTCATTTTCTGTTGGATATGCCTTACAAATAACATCAATGAAAACATAAACAATTACAGACAAAATGTCAACATGGAGCATGAAAAAAGATCAGCAGCAACAACAGATAAAACAAGCATTAGCTTCAATACGGAAGAAGAGGGTGGTGGTAAAGGTGAAGAAAAGATGGGTTCCATAATGGTGCCATTGTGAAGTGGCTTAATATTTTTTAGAGACAAAAACTATGCAACTATAGCTTGAAGTTTAAGTGTTTTACCACAAGGAGTAATACCAAAGACTGGTATGTACTGTAGTATTTCTGTTACTTAAATATCTGTTATGACCAGGTACCTTTTATGTTCTTAGCTTGAAACCATCTTTAGCTAAGTCACCTTTTCCATTTATTTACCCTTAACAAACTTGTATATGAATCAAACAAGGTATTTATGACAACAAAAAGACACACAAGTCTACAAACATAAAAGCACACATAACACAAAACACAAAATATAGAACATATCTATATATATTTAAGTAAATGATTAGATGGAGTAGAATGCTGAAATTAGCATAGCATATACATGCTATTGTGTTTGTTTCTCAGAAGAGGCAGAAAAACAAACAAAGATATAGACATTGTAAAATTGTTTAGATAAATAATGCTCAAAAAATTTTTGACGAAGCAGATCGTGAAAAAGTAAACACTTAAAGCCTAGTGTTTTCCATTGTTCTTGGAATGAAAATGAGCACTTAAATTTCCCGCCTAAACTGTACTGTTTTTTCATGTAGGCTCTAGAACTCCAAGAATGAATGGAAATGACTCTGAATTTATGCTACAATGTCTTATATCCTAGCTAAAGTACATTTTTTTTCACTGAGGCTTAACAAGACCTTTCTTAATTATGTCTTGAAATTTACCCGGCCCACATGGAGCTTTTAGCTACTTGTACGATCGGCAAAGTGAAGCAGTGTAGCACTTTGTAAAGTGTCAGTGTTGTCAGTTTAATTTGGTCAGTGTTATATCAATTTAATGTTAAAAGACCGGGCTGTAGCATTTAGGGGATCTATTGGCAGTAATGGAACACAATATTCTTAATTATGTTTTCATTCGTGTATAAAAACCTTAAACTAAGAATCATTGTGTTTCTCCTCACACTTTGAAGGAGGTATTCAGTTGGTTACAACCTGCAGCCTCACTGCTAGATGCCACTAAACCCTACCCACCGGTCCGTTAATACAGCTGCACCAAAGTTAGGAAGTGTTTAGGATCTCCTTCCGTTTTAATGTCAAAGTAATTTCTCAAATTACTTTAATAGTCAGTAGATTGTCTACAGCATGCATCCTTTGACATCTCTTACCAACAACAGCTTCTGCAACTTCCACATTTTTCTTTTTGGGACGTTTTCCTTTTTCCTGAGAATTTTCACCTTCTTGATATGTGGTTTCTTCATCAATACTATCTCCTATCAGTGATAATAAATAGCCACTTTATTTCAGAATGTCATGCATATTATTAGACTATTGTTGATTGTTGGTTAAATATATTTTTAAAGACATGAAATACAGATTATTAGACATCTATTAATGAATCTGAAAGTTAATGGAAAAGACAAACAGTAACAATATAAAAAGCAAGAGTATTGCAAAATGTAGACAAAAGAAAAAAGTGACATAGCAAAACGACAAGCACAACGAAAAAATACACATACCTTCTACGCTTCTACTGTTAATGATACTTATAACGGCATTTCCAAAAATAAAGACGTTTCTCTAAGAATGTGTTTTGTATTGCATCCTGATGAGCATTAAGGAGACTAACATTTTGGAGAAAAAAATGTCATTAAGTCTGTCAAAATATATTTTAGTAGGAAATACTTTCTTACCTATCACTGTGTCGGGAACAAGTGGACCATCTTTCACACGTTTCTTTTGTTTTCCTTCTCCATCTCCTTCTCCTCCCTCTCCCTCTCCAGCTTCTCCTTCTCCATCTCCTCCTCTTGCTCCTTTTCTTTTACCGTCTTCATCGAAATCTTCCGATGTTCCCAAACATTCTCCAGCTCCGGCCTCAGCCCCGCCCCCAGCTCCACCTTTAGCTCCAGCTCCGGCCTCAGCCCCGCCCCCAGCTCCACCTTTAGCTCCTGCTCCG
>NC_048410.1:22153713-22156346 GCF_013103735.1 Etheostoma cragini
CAGCCCCACCGGCCCCTCCAGCCCCACCAGCCCCTCCAGCCCCACCAGCACCTGCAGCACCTGCAGCACCTCCAGCTGCATCCTTGCCGCCTGCTGCCTTATTTGCCTTTTCAGCTGCCGTAGCTGCAGCTTTTTCTTCAGCTGTTGCCTTTTTAGCTGCTTCAGCCTGTGCTCGGGCAGCTGCTTCTGTAACTTCTCTCTCAGCTTGAGCCTTCTTGGCAGCCTCCTTTTTTTCTTCCATTTCTTTCTGATATTTTTCCTTCTGTTCCTTAGCTATTCTTATCAGATCTTCGTCATTGCCGCCTCCAGCCATAGTAGTTTTGCGAGTTGCCTTCTTGCCCTTGTTTGCAGGATCCTTGTCAGCTATAAAAGATTTGTAATACATACACAGTATATAGTTCAGAGGAAAGTATCTTTGTGGTATTCCATATGTATACATCCAAACCAACGCATTCTCATGAACGTATGATGTTTTATGTAAATGTATGCACACCAAAACGTATGTAATCCTACAAAATTAGGAGACTGCCGGCTGGTCAAGTGACGGCGGCTGGCTACAAGCTCCACATCGCCAAGCAGCAGTTGCTAGTTGTTTAAGCCGCTACAGAGCTTTGTGACCCGGACTACAGACCTTTACTGTATCAGTGGTAGTTGATGGTTCAGTAACCGATAGATAGATGACATTGAGCCTGGTCGTTACAGGAGATATTACGGTTAAATTTAGTCCACAAATATGAGCGTTTTGCTGCGACCAAAGTTAGTATTAGACACCAAAACAACAGTTAAGATTAGGAAAAATAATGTGGTTTGGATCTCTTAAGGACCACACGTTTTCTGGGTGGAAGGTTTTATTTTTCCCCAGGAAGTGAACTCCGCTCTATGGCTTGAAAGTCCTGTATGTTAGCGGCCACCCCAACCTGCTCCCTGCGTGGCCAGCCTTGTTCTTATACAGCGGCCGTCAATGTAGCGAATACAGCAAAAAAAGTGAAATGCTTATACATTACGGTGCTTTTAGAACGAATAGTTCATGAGAACAGGCTCATGCAAACTTAATTTAAAACAGCATGAAGAGTATACCCCAGGATTAAAAAGTAGGAAAAGAGTTGTTTTCTTACCTTCAACTATAAGCCAGGCATTGCATGATTTAATTCCTGCCACAGCAGCGTAGATACCAGCGTCCAAAGGCATGCAGTCCCGCACAATCAACTTGTGGATGAGCTTATCTTCAGATACAGTGATTTCAAATTTTTCACTATTGGTCAGCGGAGCGCTTTTGCCCAACCATTTAATCTCATTCAGAGGGGCAGTCAGGACACATTGGAAAAGGGCGTCTCCTCGTTCTTCTGCTGTAACCTCTTGTATTTTGACAGCAAAGTCAACCTCAGGCACTGCAGGGTTACAGAAAGACACCACATGGAAAAGTAGGCAGAGAGAGACTACTTTCATTTCAATGTATCCTGTCTCATTGTGTGCATTTAATTACATTTAAAAAGAATCTGCAAACCGCAACAATAGATTAGTAACCCTTGGACTGAATTTACGTAAACCTGATCTAATCTTCATCACTTGATTGCAGACATACCTTTAAATTCTGTGGAGAATACATTGACGCCCCCAACATCCACTGAGTAGAGTCCAGCATCTTCGGAACTTAGTTTACCAATTTTGAATATAAATTTCTTGCCAACTTGTTTCAAACTATGCTTCATTTCCTCGCTGTCCTCTATAGTGAATGGAACCATGACGCCATTCTGCAGAATTTATGGGCATGTTACCATATGGATAATATATATAATAAAATGCAGCAAGATAACATTGGAGTTAGGAGTTAACCCCCCTCACCTTGTACAAGAAAACTTTGCTGCTAGGATCTTTGAGGTCCATTTCCAATTCAATGGTTGCACAGTCCTTGTCAGTGACTTCAATAGGTTTCAAGTTACCGATGTGTGAAACAAACTACAGTAGAATTAAAAAGAGAAAAAAAAATTATATCATTTTTTTAAATGAGTCTGCTTAAAAAACTAACAAACACTAGAAAGACAACACATGTTTGCACATGCTTATGATATAATTAAAGTAGAAATATAAAGCCACATACCTCTGCAATCTCTTCTTCTCTCTCTTTCTTCATTTCATTGAGTTTCTTTAGCATGCGGCGGAAGTCTGTGATACCATTCTCTGCACAGATGCGCTCGTAGTCTTTCTTGTCTGCGCTAAGGAGAATTTCCCAGATCTTCTCTTCTGTCTCCATTGGCTTTTGCTCACGTGTTCCATCAGGATTACTGTAGGAAGGAAAAGAGAAATTGTATATAACCCCACACCCCATTGGGTTTTCACCGAAACAAATACTCTTATAGAAAAGAAATAAACGTTATGAAAAAGTTACCATAAAAGGTTATATTAGGGGACAAACATTTACATACTTGTACAAAATTTCACTCACCGTTTTTTCAGCTTTTTTCTTAAGTCTGTTACATCTGGGGAAGCATACCGAAAAACATCAGTCCACTGAATATGTATGTCGTGTTGGTGTTTCACAATAGTTTTCAAAAAGATATTTTTTCTTGCAACAGGTTCACATTTCATTGCCAATTTACAAAGCGTATGATAGTTTGATTAAAGCTAATATATAT
>NC_048410.1:22156446-22167135 GCF_013103735.1 Etheostoma cragini
ATATAATAAAGCGTTTATACAGCACGATTCTAGTTTCTGATGTTCACATTTTTCAGTTGTAGAGAGCTATTAATGTGTCAAGTGCACAGTGGCACTGCACTGATGTGACAGATAGAAACCATTATAATTTTTTTTCCCCCACATAATTCAAATTAATGAATAAAATGTCAATTTGCTATGAAAATATATTGGTTAAGCTGTAGCACAGAGAAATTGAGCTGCTGCATCATTCCAAGTATTGACAGCTTAGATGAAAACCATCAACTTTTATTCATCTTAATACTCATATGGTTGTCCAATTCCATGACAGTGTCCTTTTTAAAAATGTGATGAATGTGTTTTTAATTTCATTGCTAGTTTGTCTCATAATGAGTTCTATTTGTGTTTTAGAGGTGCTGTGTAAGTTCTCTTTTTGTACTGACTTAGGCTTAAACTGTTAGCCTTGACCTGACTAGTACCTTTCTAAAAAAAAAAAAAGAAAATGTACTTGCTTGTCATGCATTTGGAACCTCACCTTCTCCTGATTGCTTTTGAAGTTCCTTGCTCTTAGAGAATCCAACTGTAGAAACAATTGCCTTAGTTTTAATTCCCTGTTTGTCACAGTTCAATACATTGTGCAAACTTTACAAGATGAAGCAGTATGTAATGCATAACACACTAGAGAGACGCAAGTTTTATAAGAATCCTACCTGAAATAACATTCAAGACAACAGTGCAAACAGCCCTTCCATATTCATTTGTTGCAAAACACTTGTAGGTGTCAGCATCTTCTGGAGAGACCTTAGGGAACTAAAGAAATGCAAACAAAGGCATTGGCCAAAAGAGGCATCACTAAAAGCTGTTTTAGTATTTAGGCATTGTCATATTACATGTCCTGTGCTCCTTATCCCATTTTATTCTATTGAAGCCCAAAATATGGACAAATTTAAGCATATGTTTCCTGTTTTGCTGCGACCTCGTGTTTTAATATTATATTTGGAACATTATCACACATGCTACAAATTGTAGCATTGCCCTAATGAACAGTTTACGTTTCTTTTTTAGAGTGCAGGTAAATGTTGTTGATTGGAAACATAATATGACCATGCCTTTGTTGTTTTTTTCAGACTGTCACCTTTTATAACTCATCTGCATCTAATACAAAGCCTACCTCAATGGTATGTTCGCCGGTTACGTCATCATACTTTTGTTGGCACACTTCGGGGTGAAAATGCAATTCTCCGGTTGCTCTGCTCCACGATACAGTAGGTGTTGGGGTGCCCACAACTTTGGCCTTAAAGCATCCAACTTTACCTGCAATGCAATTAAATGTAGATTTATTATTAGTGACTAATTTCTTCAGTAACAAATGGGTATTTTGCAGATAAATGGCGCATATTTAAACTTTACCAAAATGAAAAAAATTGAACAAACATTTCTATTTGAAATGTTCTGTTTGAAATGTTAGTGTAAGATGCTGTTTAAGTGTGTACGTTTTTTTACACATGTAACTTCACATAATTCAGCCCTAATCAAGGATGTCATCTTATCACAAACATGGTTTTGACCATATAAGGAACTGATATGTAGTTAGGAAGACTTGCTCCTAAATGATTAACTATGTGAGTGTACACATTTCATAAGTTGGTAGAATTTAAACCATGATTAATAGGTTAATTCTTCTTAAATAATAATAATCTCTACATACTGTATGTGGTAGGGATGGCTGCTAATCCCTCCTGAAGTCTACATTTTGCTTATTACCATTTTTGATTTAGGTCAATGTTTTTGATTTAGTCAATATATTTTTTCACTGTCCAGCCATTTGATTAAGTATTTGGAAAAATAATAAAAATCTTTTGTATGTTATCATGGATTTGAGTATCTCTTAAAAACAGAGACTTACCCTCTTGAATAGTCAGAGCAATAGGTTTGCGGGTGAAATCTGGAGCTGTCATTCCCTCTGGAAGTTCCTCCGTAAACTGCGTTATCATGACACCGGGCACCTTCGACTTTATCTTGATGCCTGGTTAAAAATAATCATAATAATAACAATTAGACAGGCCTAATGTATAGAGGGGATAAGTTAAAGATAAAGTATACAATGTACTTATTAAAGCATGACAATGTTAATGATTTATTTAGAAGAGCAACCTTTGTGGGATGAAACTATCCACAATAAGGGATAAATCTTCAAATGACTTTGTATCCTAAAAAAAATATCTCAATCCAGTAGTTGTAATGTAAAAAGGAGACTTGGCTACCCTGAAAAAAACACCCACATAGATCATTTGTACAAGCAGCAGGGTGACGCCCTCTAGTGGCTGTCAGAATTATGATGGGAGCAAAGCAGGAAGTCATGATATTAAAACTAAGTAAGTATGCTAGGAGTGGGCAGGAGGGTTGGTGGTTAGTCAAACAAACAAAGGACTATCACTCTAGAGACCGGTGTTGGTCTCCAGTTTGATATTCGGAACTAGGTTACATTCTGTGTTGTTAAAGTGCTCATATTTTGCTTTTTCCTTTTTGTTTATAGTGTTATATATCTTTTTTGTGCATGTAACAGGTTAACAAAGTGAAAAAGGCCAGCGTCCACCCCAAAGGGACTCCAACAGAAAACACTGTTCACAAACTGCTCCAAACAGTCCAGCCTTTACGTCCTTGGCGCACGCGCGTCACTTTGTAACACACATTATAATGCTCGCCTAGCTGCTGGCGTGACAAGCCCTCATACTCTGCTTCTGACTGGCTAGTAGTCCTTACCTAGGTACTGCACATTTGCAACTCCAAACAAAGATGGGCCAGGAGTGTGATGCCTCAACCTGTCGCTAAAACAGAGAGCTTAACACACAGGGTGAAAAGAGGAGTTGCAGCAATGTGCAGTACAACAAAAATATGGTGTTTTTTGAAAATTAAACCATTTAAATCTATTCTGATACAACCTCTAAATACAATTATGACCCTAAAATGAGCATAATATGAGCACTTTAAGTCATATACATATAAAAAGAAGGGAAGTAACGTAATAAATGTACCGATTTTAACCACAAACTTTTTCTAAACTTAAAGTAGTTTTCATGCTTAAAGCTAAACCATCTGCGACATGTTTAAAACTGCAGCTGTTAAGTTTATGTATGAATTGAAAAATACTTCTCTGGGTCATAATTTCTTAACATTTCGTAATTTATATAATAGCTCCAGTACACATGTCCAATGATGTGGCCGTATGGTTTGGGGATATTTTTCTAAACTGGGGTATGTTAAGCATTATTCTCTCTGGGAACATAAATATAACCCTGCAAACATTAGTCGTACTGTTTAAGTACTTTTTTTTTGCAAAATCTCCTGCTCTTCTTTCAGACCAGAATGCAAGTAAGCTAATTTACAGCCCCACCTACTCTCCTGTGTGTTGGCTTTGCTGTTTCATTATACACTCAAAAAAGAGTAAATAAGTAGCAATATATGTTGTGCGACCAACTGGATCCACATGAAATCCATGTAATTTATGCATTAAGACAATCTCCCGATGTGTAAAACCACGTTTTTAGGACAACTTTGTAAAAGTAGACACACAGTTTTAAAATAATATACTTTTTCTCTCCCACCTCATAAACCACTTATCATTAGTACTGAGTGTTTAATCCTCATATACACATGCACCCCAAAATGACTTTATTTATGTAAGTAGCGGTCTTAATAAGCTTGTAATACATTCAGTATTCTGGCCATAAACATCGATGTTTATGTCATGTTTAAAAACATGAGTGGATCTTTGCGTTAATGTTAATTAGAATTTGAGAAAATTCGTATAAAACTTTAATATTGTGACTTAAGATAGTTGAATCAATGTTTCTCTACCTGTTTATTTCAGATAAAGTAATACATGAATTTGCGGAAAACGTTTTTCTTTTTTCTCTGAAGAAAAAGTTCTTAATTCTAGCTAGCAAATTTTAGATTATAAAGACAAAACACTAGTCCCTACAGTTTGTCAGTCAAGTTACTGCTTCATTTAGTGTGTAGACAGAGCACAAATAAACTACATTAAAGTCAATCTTTCAAAGTTTCGTTCTTTATGTGCACACATTCAGTGTTGTAAATGGATTGTTTCAAGTCTAGCAGAGCCTTAATTTTAATGATAATGTACTGTATGTAGTGCCATTGTTTGACTTTGTAACATTTGAATAGGTTTTAATTACATTTTACTTCTTTTAAGTAACACACAGTTCCTGGATACAGCAGTTGTTACTGACATGAAGCTTGATGTCATTAATTACCACCTCTCCTATGTTCCTATTATATCATTTCTTATTTGTAGCACAGTTCAATCTAAATTGTGAGCACTCAAGACAGGGAAGGTTGGCCAGAGGTTTTTTGTGGGGGGAAAATGTGTTACCGTGCAGTCTCTAGAGATCTGCAGGGTACAAATGATGAGTCCAACTTAGCTCACTTAAAGTAAAGTATTTAAAAACTCAGAATTAGGCATTGAAGCAGGTTTAAGTGCCTTGCAGAAGTCCCAGAACACTTGAGGGTACCAATATGGACTAACCCTTAGCAATCCCGAAGGGTGGGATCACTAAATGCTGATCACAGGGGTGTAGCTGGTCCTGTGTTAGGCAGAATATAAACTATAGGATATATATAGTAAAACTATAGTATATAGTTAAGCAGTAATGAGCAAGGTGCCCCAGCATTTTGCAGTCTTAAGCGCATTAGAGGTAAATTGCTTGTGGCATGTATGTGGCAGAGGACTGATAACATTGCATGAGTTTTGCTGCTGTTAACAAGCTGGTCGTTTTTTCATCGCAACTTGTTTCCATGAAAACATCGACCAGCCTATTAATGTGAAATAGCAGGTAAGGCTGCATGTTTAACCCGGGCATTGATTTCATGGGTCAGTCAGCAAAAAGTATTTCACGGACTATAATTGGCATACATTTGGTACAGAAAGATGCATATGGGAACTGTAATTCCTGAGCAGATTTAACATGACTTATTGTATGTGCTTGTATATATTATATCATCACATAGTCATATGAGATCCACATTCACAAACATCAACAGACTCTGGGTATCTTGTTTAAAAGATCCTGATAGCTCCCATGTGGATGAGCATCCACTTTGGCTGAAATCCCTAAATAGTTGGCCAATGAAATGCCAATGGCTAAAATAATTGAACTGCTTTATTACATTTTTTTCATAGCTTTACTTGTGTATTATAAGGAGCCCCTTAGGAGACATAGCCTTAAGTGCCAAGTGGTTTGTTAACACAGAACCATTGCAGTCACTACAGCCGTCATTGGAAACAAACAGGCACTTTCAAAAAATACCAGGAATGTGATTGGATAAACCATCTCTCTATCGCATCCGGCATTGTTGTTTTGAGCGAAGAGTCGCGGCCGGCACACACAACTAAACCACGCCCGTGGCTGCCAGTAGGTCCTCACCTGGACGCTGACTGGTTTTGTCCGCTGCTGTGCGGACATAAACGCACACAGATTTCTGTGATATCTGATCCTGCAATTCTCAGTATGGCAATGCTCCCATCTTGTGAGCATAGCCATACTGAGAAATACTGAGAGAATTTTGCGGGGCTGAAAGTCATAATTAGCTTTGTATCAACTCATTTGGCAACGGCTTGAATCTAACGGCCGTTTATTAATATAAAAAGTTACACACTAAAGCTTTAACGTGTTCTCTAATCCATGTTCATTCATTCGTTTTTTAACATTTACTGTACAACATTTTTTATTCTACACTAAATGTAGTTTTAGAAATGCACCATGTGTATTTTGACCAAATATACACGGAGCTGGAGCAAACTTACAGAAGATATTAAAGTTTTCTAACTCTCTGAATATTAAGCACTTACATACTGCACTTGAGTGCTGCACTTTCCTCTGCTTATCGCTCTGTGCTTTCATCATTTACATTTAGTTTAGCTTTTTAAATGTTTCTTATTCCATGTCTTTTATGGATTGGAAAGCACTTTGAACTGCCTCTGTGAATGAAAGGGGCTTCATAAATACACCTGGCTTGTCACACCGGAGGAATTACAAAAGCTGCTGACTCACCGACATGTTCCCACTGTTGTGTGATGTGTTTATTCTCATCAGTGCCTTAGAAGTTGCCATTGTTGGCTGTTAACTTTGGAGTTTTTTGCTGTTTAACTCTCTTCATTTGTAGCTAGAAAACTCTGTACTTTGAATCATGAAGAACTGTTTTCATTCATTTGTGTCCCAATGTAGTTTTCACTGGTCTGAAATGTCCTGGGTTTCATAAATAACAGTTTTCTTTTTGTAGAAGTAAGCTAATAGTTTCTAATGTCCTTTTTTTAAATTTCCGAGCCATGTTAACAGAGTAAGACAGGTGTCATCTATAACTGTGTACATATGTTGCCCCAAATTCCCTCCGAGTAAATGTCAAAGCAATACAAGGAATCAAAAGATATCGAGAGGTTGGGTGAAGCTTAAGGACTCCCGGAGTCGTTCCAGCTGATTACCGCCACACCTCAATGTTCAGTGTTAACTTGACAGCACATGGTTCTGTTAGACCTGCTTTGAACTGCTAGGATCATAGAAATTGCAATTTTGTATCTGTGACAGTCCTGGTTTTCACAGTTAAGCCAAGGAGAGCATAAGGGTCAGGCTTGAAAAGGCCGGAAATCTCAAGGGAATACAGAAAGGACGGTGACTTAAAAAGGTGACTCAGTCTGCCTTGGTGTTGATCATGTCAAATACAGCCTCAAATATCTTTTACTTGTAGTGTTTTTTTACTGATACCAGTTTCATGCGGTTGATGAAGTAAATTATGTTAAAGCTTGAAGATGTATGGGATTTTAAATGGGCGCTCGGGTGGCCAGTTACATTAGCTCGATTTTAGGAGAGATGTCCCTGTAGAGCCAATTCATTTATTGAGACTGAACTGTGCCAACATACTGTACAGGAGTAATCAGCATTTAGACATACGTTTTTAAAAAGTGGAAGTTTCGTTTTTAAATTACAAGATAAAGTACAGACACATGGAATTCAACCGCGGTGCCCTCTAGCAACAGCCTTGAAGTAGTATTCATATGGAGATGGTTTAAAATGTCACAATGAAATGCATCTGTTGTGACACTGAAAGTTGAATCATCCATTTCAGATGACACCTTTCGAGGCGTGATGAAGACCACATCATACATGCAACTCACCCAACGTGGAGACATGCACTTACAGAAGGTGAGTCCTTTGTGTAATTTAATTTCTTTATTGCTCGCATACCTTTGTCGTCTGGTTGAACTCTTCCGAATCGTCGACTAAACACGCAACGTGTCAGCAGGAGAGGGAACAGGACAGGTAAATATTAATCCTGACAGAAGCACCATGGCAGGTTGGAACTTTGACAGGATTATGGAAACAATTAACATGAAACACCACAGTATACAGTATAACCCAGGAATGGGAAGCACAAAAACAGACACAACTTAGGCAGAACAAATATCACAACAAAGAATGGTTAGTCATAGACAAAATATAATACAGTATGTTAGCAATATGTTATTAAAGCAGCATGTAAATAGTTGTGCTGTGCAACTGCTGATTAGACTTAACTCGCTCAGGCATTTTCTTATTGCTGGCATCTCAGGATGATTCCTGCGCAGTGCTTGAGAGAAATTATATACAAATACTTGGTGGAAATTAATTCAATGGATGGCTTCATTTTGGCTTTTATCAGACACCATTTCATTTTCAGTGGTGGTAGCAGCTCTGTTAGCATCACCTGTATTCTTCTTCTTAGTGTTCTTCATCTTCTTTCCATTTATTATGTGTTTATTTAGACTGACATCTTCATAATCACATCCTTGTGACAGAGACGTTGATGAATGATATGGCCGGTGCCGCATTCAAAGTCGTTGCTGCTTGTTTTTTTTGTAGGTGACAAAGATCTTTCATTGAAAAGAATGTGTCCTGACCAAAAATATGCGTTGCTATTGAGTTTTCTTGAAAAATCATGAATAATATTTGGACCCCTTCCACTTGAGGAAAGAAAAAGTTGAGGTGCTTACAGTATCTTCATTTTCTCTCAGGAGAAATGGTCAGCCTTCAGAATAACACAGCATCTTTTAGATGTCTTGGGTTTTCCACATCGTTGAAAAGGATGCCTTATACACACCGACCTGTAATCTTTGACGTGGTAAGCTTCCCAGATGTTTTCTGTCTTGCAGTTTTTGTTTTCCTTGAATGCAATCTCACATGAATCTTTATTTTGTATAAAGATTAGTTGTCAAATAGATCCCGTTCATCATAATTCCTCGGAAAAGAGGAAATGGAGGCGCCGACAGCTGTAATACAAACCCCTGAGTGACCTCACCAGTGAGGGCGTCTATCTCTCTGCACTTACCCGGCTGCCCAGCGGCAGTTTGATCGGTCACCTTTGACTTCTTCCACATCTTGGCTTTCCTCTCGAGGTCTTCTGATTCAGAAGGCTCTGTAGCAAAAGAGATTGAATACACAAGAGGAAATAGTTAGCACTGCATACAGTACATGCACGGCTCAAAAGCACATTCTCCTCACAGGTTGAGGTGTCAGTCTTTGGGGTTTGCATGCTTTCAGTTGCTCATTGTCTTTTCGAAATGTTAAACAGAGGCCACTCAAAGGTTGTCAGATTTGTTTAAAACTTGGAGGAAAAGCAGCTGCTCTGAACTGTATTTAAGTGCTGTGCAGTTACTCTAACCAGTCAGTAAGAGGCAGCAACCAGTGTCCTTTACAGTAACTGTTGGGCTTACTCTAGGATGAAAGTTTACCTCAGTAAACCCTTTGGAGGCGTTTGTTAATTTAGCAGGGGACTTATTAAAGCCCTAAATGAGCAGAGTGAAGGGTAAGGATCAGTTTATTTATCTACTTACACTGCCACTGCTGTAGCCTCTCAATCCTGATTAATCTTAGTTGATTTATTGTATTATTTTAAAAGATATATATGTTAGTATTGATATGAAATGTTTTAGATAGCCTCTTCCCAGGCTTTAGAAAAAAAAAGATCTGCATCTTTTAGCTGTTTTGTTTTTGCAGTTCTCCACCAAAATGTTCACCACAGCGGCAGTTCTAAATATCTAAAGATATACATTATTTTTCATAAGAAACACACTTTTAGTAATGAGTATGGGATTATTTGGTTAGAGATTTCATTAAAGATACCAGAAATATTTTACATGAAAAACCCCAGGTGTAATGCTACGCTTCTGAAAATCACAGCTGACTTACATGGCACCTGTTTAACGGGTACATGAGTCATGTCTCCTCTGTAATGAAAGGTCGCCGGCATCTTTTTATGCCATTACTATTTTTTGTTCTTGTAAAATTTGACCTAGTGACTCACATGTTAAGAGGTTGTAACCTTCTCATTGGACAAGCAATGAAAGTGGGTGGGGTTATGAATGGGCATATTAATATTATTGTCATTATTTCTTTGCAGCTGAAGAAAAACTTTCAGAAAATGTTGACATGAGGAGGTTTGTTCGGTTTGAATTTGAGGTGAGTCTTTCTCCGCACTACCTTGAAATACCTCTGAAAAGATAGGATTTGGTTCATGATTATGGATATTTTGATTGCTTTTAAGTTCTGCCATATCTACACTCTAACCAAAATGCTTGCTACTGTGCATGGTTCACTTTGCAGTCTTAGTAATCATTGCTTGAATGATTCTTTAAATGATTTCATCATGTCTGTAGATACAAACCTATTGTAGTGTGCTGGCTGGTTTACCAAAGGGCTTTTTACATTTTTTCAACATTTTGCACTAAACCTGCTCCAACTCCGCTAAACCTTTAAAGACCTTTTCTATTTCTCTATTACATTATTTGTGACACTCAAAAACTCAGATCATCTGCTAATCTGTTATATTTTAATACCCATTTGCTCATAATGAGAAACTGTTTGGGAAAAATAGTTTTTCATATTAGATAGATGGAGAAAAAAAAAGGGAGAAAAAAATGTCTGGCTTTGTTAAAGTAAGGACTTGTCTTTTTCTTTCACCCTGATTTTGCTAAATACTGGGCCTTATAAAATATTTGCTGTCTGTCCTGATGTCCCACTGAAACTAAAACCTGCTGTCTTGGAAAGTAAGCGTTTTATTTTTAGTTGGGCTCGTGCTCCAGCATGTGTTCAGAAATGTTCTGGGCTCTAGCACAATCTTGAAAATGAACTACACAACACATATGGTAGAAGCAAAACAGGCTGCAACAGGAGACATTTTGGCAGGAGGCCTTTTGCATCACAGAAAACCCACTCCTCTTCCCTCCCACTGAATGGCTTTGCTGTTTTAGCTGCATTCAGTTATAGTTTTAATGTTTAGTTGAGGCTCTTATTTGATTATATGAAATATGACTTGTGGGGGGAGGGACGTTGTAGACAATACAACTTTCAATTCATCCTGAGCATCTGTCCCATGCAGCATCCCTGATAGTTTATAGATTTGTGCCTCAGGCTGCATTACAGTAAAAATTTCTGTTGTTTAAATAAAAAAAAAAGAAGCTGCATGCTTCATAACATCATTACATCTAACCAATGTGTAGGCAGGCTGGCTGTCACTGCAGGCAACATGACAAGTCACCAAGCTTAAAATTAAAGATGGGCTATCTGAAATGTTGGATCACTGCAGCAGAAAGAAAATATTTCCAGTCTTCCACCATCAGTCAATCATCAGAGTTTGTACTTTTACTCTTTACTGTTGATA
>NC_048410.1:22167235-22176288 GCF_013103735.1 Etheostoma cragini
TATATATATATATATGTGTGTGTGTGTCTGTATGTGTAGTAGTGTCTAAATTGATTGAAATTGCACTTGATTGGTCACTGACATATTACATTAACAGATTCATCAGTGAGTTTTTGTGAGCTCCCTTAGTATGTTCAAACCCTGTAATGTTTGCCCCTAATTTCATCCTTGCATGTTTAAAACACCACATCCACTGACAATTTGACCTCTTTTCGAAATAATGACATGAAATACAGTCTTCAGAAGATGCCTGCTGAGTTCTTTGAAGTTGTAAAAAACAGAATAGAAAAATAAGACGCTTAAGAGCCTGCACAGCAGACAAACAAATTATGCCTAATGTCTGAGGAGTACGTGACATGTCTTAGTGATTCAGTCACCCATCTCAGAAGACGGCACCACTGACCACATACTCTTGAAATGGTAGCTTCTTAAATGTCCCTCCCTGCATTTCTCCACACGTCTAACTCCATCTGAGTGTATGAGACAGTAGCTTCTGCTGTGTAAGTCACACAAAACTGGGCCTGATGACAAGGCCTTTTGGTGTCCAATGAGTGCCGTTGATGCTATTCAAACTTCACAGTGGATTTGCTTATTTGTTTACTTGCTGTAAGAGGGCTGACACATTGATGCATATCTGTCGTTCAAAACATGTTAGAAATACTTAAGCTGTAGCATATTATGTGTGGGAGCATGTTTTGACCAGTCTGTGTACCCCTTTACTTTTAGTCTTATACAATTGATTGTGTCCTTTCAGATCTATGAAACAATAGCATTGAAGATAATTCCTTTTTTTTTTTACAAAAACACCTTCCGCATGTGCACAATGTTGGATACCAGCATAGAGAGAACAACTACAGTGCAGACAGTATTAACCTCAATCCTGCGCGCGTGTTTTAATGTGAAAAGAAATCCTATTTTCTGCCAAAACACAACCCACACCCTTCACGCAGCTCTCTGAATCTGAGCCTTATCATCGATATGATACCTCTCATCTAAAGTTAGTCATCACCCAAGCACCCCTGACCTCACTGCTATGATCCAGCTTCCCAGATTTAAAACTGTGAAATTCGAGAAGCCTGCATTCCTCACTAAAGAGTTCATGCACCAACACCAAATGTATGTGTCCTCCACAATGTTTAATGAATACAGAAAATTATTAACGTGGTTACATGCTCTGTAATGTCAGCAACTGAAATTAGATAGCACATACAAATTGCACTCATTTTATTGTTCTTTAAGCACAGCAAGTTCAGCCCTTTGTAGAGGAAAATTACAGCATGCATTCATTACACACTTCCTTCCTCTAATGTACAAATTAGGTTTTTTACTGCACCTATCTGTGAACCTGCTCACTAAATGCTGATGTCTCACTGATGCAAACACTGACGGTAGACATATTTATCCTGATTATGTTCGCAGCGGCTGACTAACAAGAAATAGGCTGAATATAATCCATTTCTGCTCTGCACAGAATATTTCCTCTTCCAGCCTGCCTTCATTTTGAGGGCCACCTACCTGCTCACAGTCCTCAGTGCTCTCAGCTCTGTTCCCTTTCAGGCAGCAGTCTGGTCACACTGTGCCTTCTGCTAATTTTTTCAATGTAATAGATCCTTCCAGCAGCGTAGGGGTCTGAGCTTGATGCTCCTCTACTGACTACACCCGGTGACTGCCTAAAGCTGTTTAGGATTATTTTGTATTTGTGGTGACTCCAAAGACATTGGAGGTTGGGTGGGCGGTGAAGCCCAGAGGGGTCACAGTGAAGGGTGGGTGAGGGAGCAGGTTAAATACCTCCTTAACGAATCATTTGTTTCCATAAACCAGATCGAGTAACGCAAATGAAGATGAAGTTTGTTTGTGTACAAGCCTGAAATCTAGATATATCTGAGTTAACAAGGTTAGGACTTGATTAGGTCTGCTGCTGCTGTGTGTAGTAAATGTGAATGTTAATGTAATTGTACTGTAATCATAATGTCCTGATGTATTGTTTTTAAATGATTCATTATGAAAATAAAGAAGGTAAAACTCTGAGGGCAAACAAACTCATGTTGTTTCTGATTTTTCAAGACACATTTTTTTAGGTTATTCTTCTGAAATACACATAAAATGGAGCCTAAAAGTCGATAATCTTATGCTTAACAATGCACCTGCTTATCTCACTTCTACAAAGCACACACTGCATAAAACCTATAATAAAAAAGGGAAAATGTTTAGTGGAAGTGATGCCTTCTTGACATGACTGGGACATAATAATTACCATCCTGCCAACTTCAATTAGCAAAGGAAGGAATTTCTAAATGGCCCTTATAGATTTGACAAACTGAAGTGGATATATATAATGATGATGTTCACTGGATGAAATTTGACCTCTTTAATGCAGCCATTTGAAGAAAAGAAATCATAGCAGACACATTAAAATCGAAAACGTTTTGTCTATCACATACTTTGTACTGTTTTTTGGCTTTTAATAAAACCTGTAGATAGATACAGGCTTCTGGCTGCAGCCCTGCAGCTTTTCTTTCTTTTACAGACTCTGGTATTTCAGTTGCATGTCATGTCGAGAGTTGTATTATTTTAAGACATGCCGTAACCATTGCCAGCCACTGTCCCTAGAGGCTTAGAGATGCAATGTTCAGTTGTGTCACATTGTCCCTTCCCATTGGGTGTTGTGTCAAACACGAAGCACCTGTTAGTTTATGTTCCTATAAAGATTTGAAACCTGATCAAAAGTATCGACAAGTATACAGTACATTACGCCAACAAAAACATTCTTACTAGCAATACGTATACAGTAAATGATATTTGCAGCACCCATTCACACAATGATCCATTTAGATATGAAACAAAATGGCAAACTTAGTCATAACAAAGTACTTTAGTGCACTTAAAGTAAGTGCTGTTTATTGTTTGTTTGTCTTAGTATTTAGAGTTTAGTTTTCAATAATGTGGGCTTGGATTGCTTTGATAAAACACACCTACATTTTGACTATAAATGTTACATTTTTTCATGGATGTTGACAGAACAACCCACATTTACACGTTAACAAATTCATAGAGACATGTTTAAAGAGAGGTATGATAAACCTCCCTGAAATATGTTTTTTCAGCATGACTTTCTTGGCCCGACAGTGACCTTTGGTTCAGCAAACCACAACAACCATAAATCTGCTTCCAGGTATCGGTGTCTAGCAGGTGGTAAGTTCTGTTTACCACACACAGTATGCATAATGTTGCTTATTTTGAGGCTGATCTGTTTTCATTATTTTGAAATACAATTTTATGAAAATATTTGTTTTGTACAGGGGATTCTGTATTCATTGTGATTTGATGATGATGCTTAGCGACTCAGAAACACACCATATTAGATTTCAGAATATGGTATTACACCTGTAGCTGACATGTTCTAGATGTCATACAATTGTAATTGCCTAATGCTTAAACATATATACAGTACATATTCACCAGATACTTTACTGGCTCACTGGTTCTCTTGCATGGAAAGATTACACCCCAGGCATGTTCTGGTTAATTGGCTAGAGGTTCAGTCAAATCATGTGTTCAGGTTCAAGGTCTGGCAAGAGTTGACATAGAGCATAACAAACTGTCCAATGCTATATTTGGGTTAATGTGATATCAGAAGCAACAAATAATGCAGGATGGTGTTAATATGATAAAACCGGATGCCTGTAAAATGATTTAGTTTATAATATACAGTACATGTATATATAAGGGGTGGCAGTAGCTCAGTTCTTAGGGAGTTGGGTTAGGAACCGGAGGGTCACTGGTTCAAGTCCCAAATGCACCAAAAAGTACAGAGTGTAGATTGGTGGCTGGAGAGATGCCACTTCACCTCCTGGGCTCTGTCAGGTACTCTTGTGCAAGGCACTGTACCCGCCCAACCTCTCAGGGTGCTGTTTCAGCTGGCAGCCCACTCACTCTGACATCTCTCCATTAGTGCATGTATAGGTCCTGAGCATGTGTGTGTATTTCAGGCCTGTGTGTGATTACTAACAAAGTGTGTACATTGTCACCAGGTTTGAACACACTGCAGAAGGGATTTTGGCTCACTCCTCCACACAGATCTTCTCTAGATCAGTCAGGTTTCTGGGCTGTCGCTGAGAAACACAGAGTTTGATCTCCCTCCAAAGATTCTCTAATGGGTTTAGGTCTGGAGACAGGCTAGGGCACCCCAGAACCTTGATATGCTTCTTACAGAGCAACTCCTTGGTTATCCTGGCTGTGTGCTTCGGGTCATTGTCATGTTGGAAGACCCAGCCTCGACCCATCTTCAATGCTCTAACTGAGGGAAGGAGGTTGTTCCCCCAAATCTCGCAATACATGGCCCCGGTCATCCTCTCCTTAATACAGTGCAATCGCCCTGTCCCATGTGCAGAAAAACACCCCAAAAGCATGGTGCTACCCCCCCCCCCCCCCCCCCCCCCCCCCCCCCCCCCATGCTTCACAGTAGGGATGGTGTTCTTGGGATGGTACTCATCATTCTTCTTCCTCCAAACACGGTTAGTGGAATTATGACCATAAAGTTCTATTTTGGTCTCATCTGACCACATGACTTCCTCCCATGACTCCTCTGGATCATCCAAATGGTCACTGGCAAACTTAAGACGGGCCTTGACATGTGCTGGTTTAAGCAGGGGAACCATCCGTGCCATGCATGATTTCAAACCATGACATGTCTTAGTGTATTACCAACAGTAACCTTGGAAACGGTGGTCCCAGCTCTTTTCAGGTCATTGACCAGCTCCTCCCATGTAGTTCTGGGCTGATTTCTCACCTTTCTTAGGATCACTGAGACCCCACGAGGTGAGATCTTGCATGGAGCCCCAGTCCGAGGGAGGTTGACAGTCATGTTTAGCTTCTTCCATTTTCTAATGATTGCTCCAACAGTGGACTTTTTTCACCAAGCTGCTTGTGGAGGTGTACAACTTTGTCTCTAGTGTCTTTGGACAGCTCTTTGGTCTTGGCCATGTTAGTAGTTGGATTCTTACTGATTGTATGGGGTGGACAGGTGTCTTTATGCAGCTAACGACCTCAAACAGGTACATCTAATTTAGGATAATAAATGGAGTGGAGGTGGACATTTTGAAGGCAGACTAAGGGTCTTTGAGGGTCAGAATTGTAGCTGATAGACAGGTGTTCAAATACTTATTTGCAGCCGTATCATACAAATAAATAGTTCAAAAATCATACATTGTGATTTCTGGATTTTTTTTTTTTTTAGATTATCTCTCTCATAGTGGACATGCACCTACAATGACAATTTCAGCCCCCCCCCCCCCCCATGATTTCTAAGTGGGAGAACTTGCAAAATAGCAGGGTGTTCAAATACTTATTTTCCTCACTGTATATATATGTTTTTTGAATATTGGAAAACCAAATGAGTTCTCAAGTTGAGAATATAATACTGTACGTTTGTGTGTATATATACATATATATATGGGAGAGGTGTTGACCACATGTTTTAAAGTATATAGTTTGTGTTGCCATTTGAACTGTATTGCATCAACTGACAGGTGTTTCTATTATTTTGTTCACCCAATTTGTATCAATAAGGATAGGTTTAATAACAGAAACACTGTTCAGAATATACAAATTTGGAAACTAAATGTCTGAAACTAAAAACAAAACTAACTTGACATTTTTGATAATTCATATATTATATATTTTGAACTAATGCAAGAAGAATGACATAATGTTACCAAGGAGTGGTTAGTCAGTTCTAAAGTAGCTACCTTTTTATATGTCTAAGTTGCAAAAGTGAGAGAAATTACTTTTAATGTGTTAAAGCATATGTCTACTTTGTTCTGTCTTGAATACATTGAAAGAGTTTTTTCTTAAAATGGGGGGCAAAATCAGAAAGTACTGACAAATTGAGTTAGACAAATCAAATTGATATCTTCCAAAGTTACAGTCCTGTGTTTCCTTTTGCAGTGAATTGCACAAAGAGGGAATTTGCACTAAAAAGACTAGCTAGCCTCAAATAACTTGCTTTCCTAGATCTTCCCTATAATGTGCCGTTTCTCACATCCTTCTGTCCACTGTTTTCCGATTAAAGCTTTCAGATATATGAGTACAGTAATGGCTTAGAATCCAAATGCCTTGACCCACATCGTGTCTATTTGCTCCTTACAACTGTGTCTGCATCTGTTTCAGATGGTTTCTATCATAGTTCCCACCTCGCCCCCCAGCTCCCTGTTGCCTCTTTTCCACTTAATTTACCGTCCTTTTCTACCGGTTACTTCAGTCTGTCCTTTGGAGCCTGCTCCTTCAAGCAATGTTGCATTTTCCCGCTTCACTATTACCAGACGTAGGTAGTTGTGTTTGATATTTTTCTTTAGAGCATCTATTGGCTTGTTATTTTGCATCATTGCACATGTATGCTGCTTTACACATTGCCAAATGTAATTGCGGTGTTATTTGAAAATTACAGTATAATAAGAATGATTTTCAAAGGTTACATTTTCCCAGGTAACAGTGCCGCACCAGCTCTCCTCCTCAGGTGTCTGTAGCTGCACTACTTTCATCAGGATAATCTGATCGTGTCAGAGAGAGACATTTTTATCAACCATGGAGCTTCAGGGACTGTGCCACCGTGATCAGGTAAGGCAGTCCCCCCCAATCCTTGTTAGAGGCAAATGGCTGATGAAATCACACTATGTATCTGATTTACTGGTCTGCTAGCTTTGCTATGCTGAAACATCCTGGTCAGAACTCACAGCCTACAGAGTTCAGTGATTTGCACAGGCCTGTGAGGAAGTTTCTAAGCTCACTACAGCATTCTCTATTCCTGGCCCGCACAAACGACAAAACATTGACATGTAGGCCTATTCATGTTATTTTCAGGTTCAATGGCATACTAAAATGAAAAGTGTTTATCTGTATTTGTGTGTCTGTGTGTGTTGTTGAGATTTCGCCTCTGTTTCACCTCAGGATGTTTAAGTAAATAAAACCTTTTTTACCTCCTTAATACACACACACACACACACACACACACACACACACACACACAACAACAACAGACATGCACATCCAACCAGTGATGTAGAAGAGGCAGCTTAACTTCTTACTTTACCCCCAGAGTAATTGAATGCTTACTTTTCACACTTCTCTGACTCTAAAGTGGCGTTCATCGTGTCCCTGTCATGGACTCAACAGTGTGGAAAACTCAATTTTGGCTGAATTATACTTTCAAATGAAAACTGTTTCAATAAAAAATTGACCAGAGTCATCCTCACAGTGAAATGCTCATCACACCCAGAAAACCTAAGCTGTGATGTGAATCATGTGGAAGCAGTGTGCTATACATGTGGTTGTACCTTAACCTGACGCAGTGAGACACACACAAAGTTAGTGGGACAGATTCATCCTGACAACTCTTAAGAGTAGTCAGCCTTAAATTGTGTTATCCCTGAGATTATTAGTGCAGTGAGAAACATGCTGTTCAGACAGATGTGAAGCTGTTGAGTCTTGTGAAATCAAAATATGCTCAACATTGCAAAATACATTAGAGAAATTGTTCTCCTCATTTCTCTTTTGTGATGATATAAAAGTTGTCCAATATAAAGCACAGTGAGTAATTCAATTCATGTAAAAGTAATTCAATTCAGTTCAATTTATTTATATAGCACCAAATCCCGACAACAGTTATCTTACTGAACTTTTCAAGAGCTGGTCTAGAAGGTACTCTGTGATGTTATTTACAGAAAGCCAAAAAAGTAAAAGTATTATCAGCTAAATGTGCTTAAACTGTCAAAAATAAAGTTATGTAATATGCAGTTGTATATCAGCAAGCTGATTTTAGGGCTGTCCCGTTCATTTGTGTTACACATAAACTGTCATTCTGCAAAGCAACTAGTGATAGCTGTCGTTGCAGGGGAGTAAAAAGTGTAATATTATAGCATGGTGTATATCAAGTATGAAGTAAGACATACTTAAGGGAAAAGCAACTATATTCTTGTTGATGCTAAATATGGCACGAAAGCAAGCGTTAAATATATTAGTGTTAAATGTATAAGTTGTGTACATTTGTATCATTTACTCAGCTACACATTACTCTAAAGAGGGGACCGTGTGGGGAAGTGTGTCCGGCAGAAACTGAATTCTCTTCGGCTGTATGGCACACACACAGCTTTGGCGTGGCGCAGTTAACAGATGGTTGAACAGACGTGTAGTACCTTGATATGAGAGGTGATGCTGTCTACATACATGTTAATTGATGTATTAGCAGGAATGCAAATAATCACATCTTGGCATACTGCCAACACCAGAGTGGGAGCTGGTGTCAACCTGTCAACCCAGCACATTGAGCTAAATTTGGTTTTCATGGGGCTATTAGCTGAAAGATTAAGTTGAGCATAGACTAATTTAGGCCTTAATAACGTGGGTGTAAAGCAAGGTTATGGTAATTAGATATTCCATAAAAGAGCAGGCGTGGTGTTGAACTTGAATCTGCGCTACTAGGGATTGATTCAGAGCTAAAAAAAAACAATAATGTGTGGCTCGGCCACACGTTATCACGGGTCACGGGTGTGTGTAGGAGCAACTCTTAGAATGTGTCATTTTGTTCATCTGAGTATTTCCACTCAACGCTGCCTCTCTCAATTGTGTTGGCTGGTGGAGGTGGATGTTATGTATGTTACAGTAAGAAATAGGTCATTTATAGCAGGTCACGAGAGTCGTGATTGGTTGAGACTCTTTGGGGTCGCCCCCGACTGGCTTGAGTCATGATCGGAGGCTCTTTTAGCTTTGAGACAGCCAGGGTCGAGGTTAACGTGGCCTCGCTGGAATTCTCTGTCCATCATGTGATTCGGCTGCTGAGAGAGTGTTTGGAATAACTGAGATGTCTCTATTTCCAGCTAAGAGGTGATCTGCTTCATTTCTTCACAACATAATGTAAAACAAGAAAGTAGTGCCTAAAGCTCTCATTTATCATCATCAAAGGGGGAGTTTTTTTCCCCAGATTCCATTTCCATCTACTTATTTTCACATCTTACTAAGTCACACTTTGGCTGTCCCACCCACTGACATTCAACTCCTTT
>NC_048410.1:22176388-22186963 GCF_013103735.1 Etheostoma cragini
GTGTGTGTGTGTGTGTGTGTGTGTGTGTGTGTGTGTGTGTGTGTGTGTATGTATATACCTTATATATGTACATATGTATATACACAGTGTATATATGCACTTTATATATACATATATATGTATGTTTACATATACACAGTGTATATATGGACTATACATACAAGTATATGTATATATACATATACACAGTGTATTTACAGTTTATATATGGACTGCATATATACATATAGATGTACATATACTGTATATATTTACTGTATATGTATATATATATATATATATATATATATATAGACATACTCTGTATAATATGCCGTTTTGTATGTTAATATTTAATTTTTTAAATTTTCTTTTAATTATTAAGACATTTTTATATCTTAATAGACTCTCCTCTCCCTCCTCACATCTGCCTCCATCTTGTCATCTGCAATACTATAATGTTCACCTGCACTGCTGACTGTTACTATAGTAACAACTGTGTATATCTGCATCTTTATCGCACTACTTACCTTTTTGCACTACTTACATTTAAATTTGCACTGCTGACTGTTTATTTACAGTACCAATTGTTTACATATACATCTGCAATACCGTACTTTAACTGTAATATGCAATAACTCACCACTGCACTTTAACTCGGATAGCTTCTGACCAAAACTTTATTTATAGCCGCCTGTATATATATTCATAGTACATATTCACCTGTAAACTCTGTAAACCATTAGTATATTATGTTCATTGTACATATCTGTAAAATTTCTACTTATAGTAATATCCACCTGTATATTATATTCAGTACATATCCAGCTGTAAATCTTGCTCACAATACTTGTTATCTATATTTTAAATTCGTAGGACAAACCCATCTGTAAAATTCTGCTTATAATAGTATTCATTTCTATATATAAACTGTATTTCGTTGCCTTGTACCTGTACCTGTGTAATGACAATAAAGTTGAATCTAATCTAATCTAATATTTCTTTTGACACAACTTCTACCAAAAATCTAAAAATCTTCAAGATAATTAACCGTTGTTTGTTCAAGTGGCTGTGAGATTGTGGCGTTGTGTTTAGTCCTGCCAAACTCACGGTGATGGATTAGGTAACAAACCATGTAAGTTCGAACATAAAAGAATCCTGCTTGTTTGCCGTTTAATATCAACAGTCAATCGTGGTTTCCTTTGACTTAAACCTTACCAAACATTTACCATTACAGCAACAGACAGGCAAACCGTTCTATGAATAAATGAATTAATGAATACATGTATTTGGGAGGTTCGTTGTTGATCTACTGGGATGGTCATGAGATCCCAAGGTACTCCCATTTTCATAGGTGCTGATGAACAGTTTATTTTGTCATTTAGTTTAAAGAATCTCTACTTCTTGTACTCCACTGACAAACATATTCAACTGTAGTCAAATGTTGTAAAAAAATATGTTTTGTTGATGGATCATGACTTATTTTTCCTGTTCCAAAATCTCTAGTAGGTAAAAAAAAGGGCAACAATGAAAAAATTCACCTGCACATCTTTAGGGCCAAAGAGAAGAACAGTTGTAAAGCTTGAATAAATATAATTGTCGCTATTGTTTTGTATATAAAAAAAAAAAACACTTCCTGTAGATCCACTGATAAAGACCATATGAAGCGGTTAAAAGCTCTAGAAAAATCAGGTTAGTGCGCAAAAGAAATCATCTTTTTCAGTTTTGTTTTAATAGATGTCTGTTAGGTCACAATCTATCGCTGAATGAGCTGATGAGTGACGTAGCGGCATACTGCTTTCTGCCTGTCTCTGCTAGAAATGCGAGTTAACAGTTACGTTAGGGCTAGACAAACAAAGAAAAGAGCAATGGCTATAGATGATGAAACTTCAACAGAAAAATAAAGCGGAGATTTTAAAGTCAACAACCTTTAACACTCATTGTTGTTTACCAATGTACAACTGTCACTATTAAGACGCCAATAATGAAATGATATGAAAAATATATTCAAATCTAGAAGCTTTCTCTTTGACTTTTATCCTTATTCGATGATTATTTAATCAACACTGCCAACAATGCTTGCAAATCTTAACATTCACTGCTCTCTCGACATATAATGAACCAGCTCAGAATCCTTGTTATTAAATATAATCCAGAATATGCTTTAACAATCCAACGTCTCTAAACTTTCCAACCTCTAAAATCTGCTTTTCAGCAGTTCTTGCTCACATGTTGTGTATCAGCCCGTACACATTTAATGCATGTTAACATTACCATTTCTTATAGATTCTTTCATGGAGATTGCTTGGAGAGCACACTCGGTCTGACAATAACCTCCAGACTACTGGCAACTGATTATTGCAGGAAAACTAACAAAACTGGCATATTTACATCCAACAATAAAACTTTATGCACTAGAACTTTTTTTCTTCTATTGCAAATAATTAGCCCACTGTCTGTGATTGTCGTTGAGCTTCTAATAATTTTCTTTCCCCACTGACATTACATTCTTATTCAATCAGTTATAGAGTGAGTAATCTTTTGGCATCTTCATGGTTTTTTATCATCAGCTGGATTAGCCCGAGTGTCACCAGTTTCCCCCTGTCCCGCCCTGCCCAGAGGATGATTGATGATACACTGATCCAAAGAAACTGACCTGTTCCAAGCCCACTCCTCTGGAACTGTAAACAGGGGCGCCTTTTGACATTTGAGCAGCCGGCACATTCTCACATGAAAGGCCTCCATTTTTCTGTAGCTCTAGTAATTCTTTAAGATGCTGCCACACAGTTTACAGAAGGCCTTTGAATTAAAGTGAGAATCCTCAACTTGTTTCTCTAAATCAATGTACATGTGACTATTTATAGATGCTGGATTACAGCCAGTCCGTGTCAAGCTAAAGAAAAGCTTTTACATGTGCTGCCCAAAAGCTTCTACTAGTAGAAGTTCCTCCTGCACACATTTCTGCCTGCGGCAACAAGATTTGAAATTATTGTTAGCGGGCCATTAGTAGCCAGTATCGTAGAGCAGACAAAGAAAAGAGCACCTCCTAAAAGATCCCAAACTTCATCAATGGAAAAGAAGTTACAGTACAATACTGACCACACAGTGATAATGTGTAAAACAGAACTGTAAAGATCAGTTACTGGATCTCCTCTTTGTTTATAAACAGTATGAATGAACATTTATTTGTCAAAAACCTGACTTATTTAAAAGTCTTCAAATAGCATTTATTTTGTCATAGCCCCATCCATTAAACAATAGTTGAAACCGTTTTTTAAAACAATAAGATAATAAGAGGAAAAAATATATTTTTCCACAAGCACAGTCACAATCTGTGGTCCAATCACAAAACACCAATTAAATAAATTGCTAAGAAGTCTACAGATATATGCAAAGTATCTGTGGATCCATTAAAAGGCTCTATAAACATCCAAGCTATTATTATTAGTGTTATTATTATGACTCCTGAACCGACTGATCTTTCATTACAGGCACAAATGCTACATATGATAGTAACTACAACTGAAGTGAATGTGTTTTGCTGCTGTTTAATTTTTGTTTACATCAATAATACCACACAAAATGTTATTTTTCACCCTATTATTAATGTTCCCTTCAATGCAAAGTGGAAGAGTACAGGTTTGCAGGCAATATCCTTGATCCTTCTCTTTCATTTTATTCAGTTTCCATGGCTACTGAACATACCACGTACCAGACATAAAGACAAATGTAAAGATAGGTGGAAAGAGCCTTAGATGGATAGAAAACCTTGAGAAGAAAAAAAAGTAAAACATCCTGTATTTTCTTAGGAAACAATCTTTATCCTAATTCCTTACTGTTTGATTGACTGGAATTATATTACCATACCTTAAAAAGTCAGTACTGTGATGGGATGTTTATGTATTGTACATAACAGCACTGGTTAACTAGGAAAGTGTTTTTGAACTTTTGAACAACTTGTCTCTCAACAAGGGCTGGTCTAGGTGTGGATGTGGTTTAGCAGAGGGATTTAAGATGACCTTTGACATGTCAGGATGAACTCCTACATTTCTGAATCATGTTTGCGTCTCCTCATCTTTCACATACTGCAGTGACATAAACTAAGATCAAAGTTATTTAATTAAAGTGACAGATGTTAGACATGATATTGAGATTCTGGAGTGTTAAGTTTTTTAGATTATTAACAAACTGAGTTGCTTGAACCTGCAGAGTTACAGTCTATCAGCACTAGACGAGGACCAGAGGCGAGGAGAATGTTGCCTGTGTGGCCAGCAGAGTTTAAAATAGATCCTGGAAAACTGATCGTCAGTGCTGAGCAGCAGTGAAACCATATGGATTGAATTTCTACTCCATAATAGTGTGAGAACAAGACATGCATGGCCTTGTCAGCAATATGAGAAACCATTGTTGAAACAGTGTTGAAACTGAGTCATTTAACAATGATATATTTATGTTTCTTCCAATGCAAATGTCACCATGCAGACAAACAGGCTTGATATGATTCCTCGAGATGTGCTGCTCAGTGTAATATGGCGTCCGATGTTGCCACTAGATGGCATTGTAACACTTTATTCTGTTGCACCGCCCTCTTTGAGGACAGGCCTCCCTCAAAGCAGAGGATGAGCTAAACAAATTCAAAAAATTAGAAAGTTGTGCAGTCATCTGGAGCCCACTAGTCAGACTTTATAGACAGTGATTTACAATGGTGTTTTTAGGCTGAGCTCCCATTGTGTTGATGAAGTTTGTGTAACTATGAAGTACTGATTGCATTATGATTTTCACTTAGAGGATATGTGTCTTGGAATATGTATATTCATAAACAGAAAGACCTTCATTTCCTAATGGCAATCCATTTCTCAGCAGTTCTACTGCAGTGTGTTGAAGAGAGAGGGAAAATTGGATCGCTGTTGTGGTTTGGGGTTTTTGTTTGGGTGTGTGTTTCCCTTTCTTTGGCCTCCTTGTGTTTTTGTCTGTTTTCTCCGTGGTCCTGTGTTCCTGGCCCTGTCTTGTTCCCCGGTGTCTGTTTGTTCTGGTTTCAGCTTTATTTTTGTAGTCAGCTTCCTGTCTTGTCTTGTCTTGTCTTGTCTAGCTTCCCTTTGTTTGTCCGACTGCCCAGCCCCGCCCTAATATGATTCACCTGATGTCTCACCTGTTCCCCATTACCTCGTTACCTCTTGTATTTAACCTCTGTGTTCCCTTTGTCTAGTGCTGCGTCATTGTTTTTTCCTCGAGCCTGTTATGCTGTGTTCGTCCATGTTCTGACGTTTTCTTGTTCCTTCTGTCCGTGTTTCCCAGTGAGTACTTCCCCAGGATATCCCTTGTGATTGCCTTGCCCTGCTCTGCGTTTTGGATATTTTGGTGTTTGTTGGATTCTCTGTGTTTTGGACCTTGCCTTGCCTTGTGTTTTTTGGGGACTATAATAAAGATTTTTGTTGAAGTTCTACCCGCCTGTGCCGACTCTGCTTTTGGGTCCTTCTCCTGTTATGTCCCGTAACAATCGCATTGCCAAGGGGAAGGTTTTTTTTGTTTTTTTGTTTCCAAGCCTTCATCGAGGATAAAACCAACACATTGGCTTTGTTGTTTTTTATATTCCGTTAACCATTTCTAATGTGGATAACATACTGGATGTGGCATCAAGTGACAAATGTATGAGTACAATTTGTATACATTTAAAATAAGGAGATCACAATCTCTTTATTTTATTTTATTCTGCAATTTTGTCTTCATAATAGCAAAAGGAAACAAACCTGACTACCATAGGACAAAACCTTACATTTCTGAAGTTTAGGACTAGATAGAGGTAGAAGTAAAAATGCTTTTTAAATGTACTCAGGAGTAGTCATGCATTCAACCTTATGTGATCAAACAATAGGGTTAATCATCATAACATCATGAATAACACTACAGCACACTTTTTTTTTTAAGTTATTTTTTCAGGGTTTTTTCCCTTTATTAGACAGACAGACGAAGATGTGTGAAAGGGGGAGAGAGAGAAGGGGAGTGACATGCAGCAAAGGGGCCGCAGGCCGGAATCAAACCCAGGCCCGCTGCGTCAAGGAGCAATCCTCTGTGTGTGGGCACCAGCCCTAACCGCTGAGCTATCTGGGTGCCCATTACAGCACACTTTTAAGAAGATTAGCATATCATGCTATTCTAAGAAAATGAATTGCTTCCTCCTAAAATCAAGTGTTGAATAGAAACACTCAGGGTGTATTTCCCCACATCAAACAGAGCAGTTTGCTACAAAACCCAAGAAAGTACTTCTCTGACTGTCTCTGCAGTCTGTTGAATCATGTCAAATATACTGTACCTGTCCATCTTTGTAACAGTGCCATATTTTACATAATATAAAATAGTTAATATATTAAAAACTATTTTACACAGCACGCTAATACATTGTTATCCTTATACTGTCAATGACTGGTGATACATTAAAAAGGTCCATTTCAATATACACATTGCAAATATGCCATTACATGTATATATGCACAGTAGTGCCAAAAGGGTGAGTTTCCATCCGTCTAAGCATTTTCAATGCGGGTATAAAAAAAATAAAAAATAAAAAGGTAAATATCCCCAAAAGTGTTCACTCTTGATTGAGGTGGGAAAGTTAATATAGTGATACATATGCAACAAAGTGCAATGGAAACAACCTTAGCGAATAAATCATGGTGTACATTAAGCATGCAACTCACGTTTTCTACCTGGTATTCGGTTATGGTTTAGCTATCATTTTTATATATATATATATATATATATATATATATATATATATATATATATATATATATATATATATATATATATATATATATATATATATATATATATATATATATATATATATATAAAATTATGTCATCTTATTGCTCCCTCATCCTCTGGAGTGGTTTGATGACATTGAACTGGAGAATTAGTGCCACCTTCTTGTGTCAATGTGCTCAACTCCTAATATGTACATAATGGCAGTGAAATTAAAACGCACATCACTTATCATTTGTTTTCTACACCTATCCTGCTTATTCTGTGCATGTCATGCAAGAACATCTCCAAGCATGGAAAATACCTGCCTATTTCAGATGGACAGCTTAATTGTACGGCCATATTAATGAATCTTTGCCTGAGGGTTATATATTTTCTTCATGGTGTGGTGATGGGTGACTGGACAGTAAATGAAGAGCACAGCTTACGTGTTAGAACCAGAAATAATCGGAACGTTATGTTCTGTTTTTCTCACCCTCACATTCCTTCTTCTTGTAGCTTGTTGGCCTGTCTGACACCCAACCTCCCTGACAAACTGCCTCAACCCTCCCTCTGTATCCTGCCACAGCTTTTTGGTAAATATCACAGCCAACCCTAAGTACCAACAAACAAGCCCAGGCAAAGTAGTAATTCATCATGTGATGCTTGGCCGTTATATATATCTCTCTGTCCTGGTCACTATAACTCTTCCTTATAGTAGCCGTTTGAGCACTGCCGTGTTACCAGGGACAGGAGTGATAACTCTGGTGTAATAATGGACCTTTGCACAGCCATGATGATAGACAAGCCCCCCTTGTAGGAATATAATCTTAATAAAACACACTGTTTTAATATGGGTCTCTCTGTGGGATAAAACTCAGGAGACGGATTCCCGGGCCTTCCTGTGTCTGTCTGAGCTGCTCAAGGTTGTCACTATGCAGAATAATTTCCTGTTCAATAGCGCTTAAGAAATCTTCAAAAATGTGTTTCATTCACTAGTTAAGGGCACATCTGTGCCACACTGTGCCAGAAGGTAACTTTTTGAAAAACAGTGTGGCTCATGGATGGCAATGTGGGTCTATCAGTCATTTTAGGTCCAGATTGAAATGTCTCAACTAATATGAGATGAATCGCCACGAAATCTTGTAAAAAAAACAGTCATGATCTCCAGAGGCTCCACCCTACAGTACTAGCTTTTGTGATCCCTTTACTTTCCATTAAGTGACACCAGCAGCTCATGTATCCACTGAATTATAATCTATCTATTTGGTGTATTAGCATATAAAACAGACATTCATGGTCCCTTCAGGACGAATTCCAACAACTTTGGTGATCTCTGACTTTTTATTTAGCACTACCATCAGGTCAACATTTCAATTTGGTTTACTTCTAATTTGCTAATGTTAGGATGCTAACATCCCAAACTAATATAGTAAACATGGTTAACATTATACTTGCTAAAGATTTGCATGTTAACATTGTCATTTAGTTTAAAAAGGCCTGCTGTTGTAGACATTCATTTTCATTGCAGTATATTTAGGCTCATGCAGTATCTCGCTATCATTTCAAAATATAAAGAAAAGAATGCAAAACATCTACCGCCACTTGTTTATGTTATTGCCATTGCCATTTTACATCAGTCCTTACCTTGTCCTCTGCAGGGGGAAATAGTGGTCATCATTTAGGAAAATATCTTGACGCTAAATGTCATTCATCTGCCTGTAGCCAATGAGCTGTCTCATAAGCCTCATAGCAGTGACCCCGTGAAAGACTTCCCCATCTGTACTTGTTAAGGATCAGGTGAAAAGGGGCAATTGGAATATAATTGATAAATCAGATGCTCTTTTCTTACTTTAAATATGAACCCCATCAAGCAAGTGAGGCATGTGAGTCATCTTTTGGTCGTTACAGAGCATTTATCTCGGCACAGGCGGCCCACAGTAAAGCAGAAATAACCATACAGTACGGCTTTCTTTAACCAAAAGCAAAGAACAGGAAACACCTTTGCACAGTGCCTACTCCATGTTTATAACTCAGTGTCCAACATAGTAGACTTCGGCGAAAGAAGTCTAGTTTTTAGTTTGAAGTGTAATGGATTACCAGTTTAAGAGGATCAATAATTTGCAATTTTACAAGAAGAAACACTAGTTTCAAAAGTAAGCTTTTACACTTAAAGTAAAATTGCTCATTTAAGGCTTTCTGCTACCGGTGCTTTTTTTGACCTTGGAAACAGTCAATAAGGAAGAAAAACAAACTACGTTTGTGCAATCTATCACCTTCCATCATAACAACCATACGTCCTCCAGTCTGGCCAGTCCAACCCGAACATAGCAGCTACTCAGGGGAAGGAAAAAGAAAAGATGTGTGCAGAATAGGATTAACCAAACTCCTATTAATATTATTATTCATGTTATGTACATTTGAAACTGATGTGCTATACAACATCCATGTCTATTCAGTGTGAGCAGGTGAGAGTGACAACTGTAGCCGAGAGGTCTGAGGGTAAGAAGCTACAATATTACATTATTGTAGACAGCACTGGAAAAAAGGTAATCTCTCCAGGCACTCCTGTTGTCACACTACGCGAGTAGCATTTATTTCACTTATTTTAAGCTCCTCGAGCTCAAACATTAATAAAGAAACCCCCTCCCCTAAATCCAGGATTCCAATGGATGATTCGCCCTCAAGAAAGTGACTTTTGACTCATCTCACTGTGATATTGGTAGTTCTAAGACTGATCACTGTGATGGTCATCGGTGGGTTCTGTGTTATTTTTGGGTCCTGTCATGTCTCTTCGTGTTTGTGTCTTTGTGTCCTCCCTGGTTTTGTGTGGTAGTCTGTCTTGTGTCCCCTTGTGAGTATCGGTATGTTCTGTTCCCTGTTTTATGTTGACGGTCTGGTTTCCTGTTCTGTCTTGTCTTGCCGAGCTTTACTTTTGTCTGTCTGATTGTCCTGCCCCGCCCTAATGTCTTTCACCTGACGTATTACCTGCTCCTTGTTACCTTGTGACCTCTTCTATTTAACCTCTGTGTTCCCTTTGTCTCTTCTCAGATCGTTGTGTCTTTGTTCCCTGCCGCGCCGCTTCCTGACTGAGTTTTCGATGTTTGGACCTGTTACCCGTGAGTTCTCCCTGCCTTTGTTTTTTGTCTCGCCTTTTTTCGTCGACCCTTTTGGATTTAGCTGTTTAGTTTTTGGTACCTGTGTTTTTTTTGGACTGTTTACTTTTTTTTATGTTCTGTCTTGATATACAGCTTTGAAAACATTTTCAGAATATGAAATGGCACCTCAGACTTGTAAGTGAAGTGGATGTGTGACACCTCTTTTACAGATTTGATGTGATGTGTGTTATTGACCCTAATCTTCTGTTTAGGATCTTGTCTCGCTTTGCTGGACCTTCCTTCAAAGCACGCTGACGGGGAATCTGGCTACTCCACACAATATTTGGTGATGGGAGGAAAACATGCTCTGGTTTAATGGCATTTCTATAAACCAATCAGAGTCGTCATGGGCGGTGCTGAACTCCACACAGCGCTCCTACTAAATTGTTGTGCGAAAGAAAACTAAGATTGGACAGAGCTGTCTCTATTTACCACGCAGAGATCTGAGGAGTCAACAATATACCTCATAAATCCACAGAATTTAAAATCCCCCAAAAAAGAAAGCGGAAGGAATCGGGAAATACATGCATCCGGCGGAATGTCCTGCAGCACCCGGAAGTGTAATGCAAAGGATATAGACTAAGGCTCTTGAAACTCTGGGCCCTCCTTAAAGCTGCATTAGGGAGTTCTGAGAAAACGTGGACTTAGCCTAAAAATTTGAACAAGCACACCTTCCAGGTCCCTCCCCCTTGCTCTC
>NC_048410.1:22187063-22190343 GCF_013103735.1 Etheostoma cragini
TGTAGTCTACTCGCGCCCCCCCGGGAGAGAGTCCGCGCCCCCCCGGGGGGGCCCGCCCCACCGGTTGAGAACCACTGAATTAGAATAACCGATTGTCACAGGTGTTGAGTGGCTCAAAAAGACTCGAAAATGCTAAAGGTCAGTGAAAACCATTTTGACTGCTTCCAAGAGATTTACAGCAAAGTGTGGAAGAATGGTGAAAGACTACACAGATGTGGGATTAACACAAATGTTAAAGTATTTAATGTTTTACTGTTTTGTCTTCTAATCAGGATCTTCTAACATTGGGGCCAATGCATTAGGTTTCTTCTTTGTGTGAGTAGATGAGTAATTGAGTATATTACAAAAAAACTTGAGCTGTGAATATATGCATGAACATATACATTGTAACATTCTTGATCAAAAAGGTCAGTATGCTATTTTCTTTAATGGTCTTATGAATGGGGCAATAACACCCTTACAATCAGTTCAAAATATTGTTTGCATTTCTTCTAAAATTAAGAAAAACGGCATGACATATCAAGCTGCTAAATTAATGTTGAGTAGTTATTTTTTACTGTTAAAGCTTCAGTAGGTAACTTTTGTAAAAATGTATTTTTTACATATTTGTTAAAACTGTCACTATGTCCTGACAGTAGAATATGAGACAGATCATCTGTAAAAAAACAAAACAAGCTCCTGTGGCTCCTGCCTTTGCTCCTACTGACACTTGCAGAAATGCACCGCTCCCGGTAAGAAACAGCCAATCAGAGCCAGGAGGAGTGTCTTAGCACTGTCAATCACTCTTGTGTACGCGCTGCTCATACCCCTCCCCCGCACAGCGCGTACCACCGTTCAAGCTCAAGATTGTCGGTGTGCTGCAGCTGTGTTAATCGCGGAGAAACAACGGGCGTTTCTCAATACCAAGTAAGCAAAGAACGGACTTGTGTTCTTGGGGAGACCATACTTGCTGGCTGTACCTGGAAGACTGTACTCGCGAGTTCAGAAGCACACAAAACACTGTGGGCAGTTTTGAGACGAAGCGTTCTTCCTGTTATTGCGCAACACCCCCAGCATAGAGGGCGCCTGCCACTTTATAGTTAGCTTTGATGTGTGTATTCATAATAAAGCAAGGACAGTCACCTTTCACATCGCCTTGTTGTTTTGTTACGTTTTCATCTAACGTGCTATTAAGTATCACGGGCCAATAACTGTATAAATAACGACACAAGGGCGAGAAGAAAACCTTGTAACATATTTCAGGATTCACTTATAATTGAAATCAGAAAATAAACATTAAAATAGGTATCAAAATTATAGATGGACTGGGTAACGTTAGCCACTGCCGTCGGTATACTTTACCGAGAAGCAGAAGAGGAGCCTGCGAGTGAGCAGAGCCAGGAGGAGGGGGTATATCCTATAACAACAGCGGTAAAAATAGTTTTAAATATCTTACAATTGTGGACCTGGCTTTCCTATTCCATTGTTGCTGCTGCAGTGGTCTGTCTAAATTTGGGGCAGAGGGGTCTGTCTAAATGTGGGCCAGAGGGGTCTGTGAGCTGACTGACTGACCGGCTCGCAAGAGTCATTCCCGGCTGGCGTAGCAAGCTCGCCCGCCGGGGGTTGTGGAGCTTTCCAACTCCGAAGGCTTTTTTAATTCACCATCAATTTTTGTTGAACTGCCTATATTCAAAATCTACACAGCAGATTTTTCGCCAAAAATGAATTTATTGATTTACTAATTGACGTAAATTGTGAAAATCTGTGTACCAGAAACCATACGCGCTTTACACCCGAATTGAATGCTGGGATACCGGCCCGGCCAAGTTCACACAAGTCACCATCCGATGCATCCTCGGTAAAATGGGCGTGTCGAGATCACATCCGGGGACTTTAAGTGTTCTTGGCGAAATGCTAACTTGTGTATTGGGTCAGTACTTTGGCCACCAAACATGACGTTTCACAAGAACACAAGTCCATAGAAGAACACATATTGAGAAACGCCAAACGTTTCAGAAAAACTGCCAATTTCTCAAGTGACACCTGCTCAGAAAACAAAGACGGGCAAACAAAAGAAGACCGATGACGGAAAGCGAGCTTAAAAGAAAGAATTAAACCGAGCACAAAATAAAACGAGGGTCAACAATGGAGCGGCTTTTCAGAGGTAGAGGGAGCTACACCTCCTGAAAGCATTCAACACGGATTCAGAGCTAGCCACATTTCTGCTCGATATGTAAGTAAGTATCTCAGCTTGATTTGTTTCATTTTTTAGGAACAACACAACTAAGATAACGATGGTGACAGTATCACTGGTGATAGCGCAAATCTCATTTGACTCTGTAGCTTGTTGCTAAGTCTAACAATTAGCTTGTTAGCTTGTAGGACGGCAGGAATGTTGTAGTTAGCAGGTGAAGTTTAACTTTACCTGCTAACTCCTTCACCCTCGGTATAAGCAATGTTGTTTTGAAACCTACATTTAGTAAGCCAAAATGCTTCTTTTTTTTTGTCAATCAAAATTAAATGTAGCTATGGTTAAACTGGTTTAATTATGCGCTGTCCCTGTCAATGTTTGGCAAGGCAGAATTCTATTTTTTTTTTTTTTTAAATACACGTTTTGTTCCCCCTCAGGATGTAATTTGTAGATCAAATGTCAACAGGTCAGACATGGCCCCAGACACAGAGGCACGTGAAGGAATCGTCTTCAGTCCAGATCATAATGTTCAGTATTTCCTTGTGCAGGAGTACTTTGCAAAAAAGCTGATCTATTTTACCCATATGCAAAATAAAACCTAAGTCTAAGACATATTTCTAAGATGTTGTTATTCCTTGGCTTAGTGAGCTTCCTCAATGATTCATCATTCCTACTGAAAGTTTAGTGTTTTAAGTTGATCCAAAAGGTAATGCAGTAATGTACTGTGTAAAGGGCTGCTTTTGTTCTCACAAATGAGCGATTACATAAGAAATAACTTTAACCCTTTTATTGAAAAATATTTACAAAATGTTAATAGAATTATTTTAAATAAGCATTTTTTTTTACATAAAGTATTCAAAGTTTGTAAAGCACAGCACACAACAGCTATACACTCCTCTGAATAATTCCCCTGTATTGTCCATGAGGATGTGGAAAAAATCGGTGGCCCTGCTTACTAGCGTGCGCGCTCACGGCAGGCCCCGCTGTGGAGGAGGAGCTGTGGAGGAGGAGCTGTGGAGGGGGGGCTGTAGCGCAGCCATAGACCGTTAATATAAATGGACAGAGCATGAGTGACGTCACCCATTGGTTTGTGGAGATCAGAAATGAGTC
>NC_048410.1:22190443-22219441 GCF_013103735.1 Etheostoma cragini
TAGGGCACTAGGGCCCCAACTGCAATGAACCAGCTTTGGGGGGGCCCAGCTTGCAAAAGGTTGAGAACCCCTGTTCTAATTCATTTCAGAAATGAAACTGACTCAATTGAAATAAATTCACACATTAGGAATTTACAGTATCACACGTTATATGAGCCCCCAGAAGCACCCGTAGGTGTAACCGGGCTACCTAAACTAACGTGGACTGTACGTGGACTTGGCTGGCTAGCTAGACCATTTCCAAACAAAGAACATATAATGTTGTGAATAATACTTAATTATCTAGCCTTCAAAAATAACATTGTACGGTTTATCAAAAATGAATTCCAGGAAACATGTACTCACAATCCATAGACACCAAAGATCAGGACATGGAAAAGTAAGATCATTCAGGTATGTGTGTGATTAGTATAATTGATTCTGATGTATAATTACCACTTCAGTACTTTTCTATGTATAAGGCTTTAAGTAAAAAAAGGTTAAACAAATTTAGATCTTTTAAATTATATTTATACATTCAATGAAGAAATGTCAACAACAAAATGTAATTAATGTTGTACACTTAGTACTAGTAAAGTATAAATTCATTCACATACTTTTGATGCTTTTATTTAATTCTCATCATAATCCTTGTCATTAGTGATTATTCAGCCTTTTTAACAGAATAAATTCCCTATGCACTTTCCGACTAATTACCACCAAAGTGTTTTGTGAACAGACATGCAAGTTTTAATTTTAAACAAGGAATTTTTTACGTTTTCCACTCCATGAAATCACCCTAGAGATGCTATCACTTTGTACTGTGGTCTCCCTGCTGAATAAGAACTTCCGTGCCTTCATCAAAGGCAATTTGACTGTAATTACCAAGGACAGGGACAGTATTACTCATTCGCTACACCCACCTGTGCCTGTAGATTATGAATCATGAGTCCATCTGATGAGGTTCATTCATTTCACTGTACATGCAGAAGGAAGGTGCACCTTCCGTTTGTCTTGTTTGTTTCCTTGTCAATGTCTTCAGTCGTTAGAGCCGGATTAAAGCAGTTCGTCAGCGTCAAGGACTCATGATTGTACTGAAACAAAAGCAGCGGGGAAGGTTCTTCGAGGAGCTGACAGACAGTGCAGTGAATTACCCAAGCACCTGCAGGCTGTTAAAGTGATATACGCCATCCAAAAGCTACAGTATCTGTTGGAACACCCTAACTCTGTAGACCTGAGAGGTGGCTGTAAAAAAGTTTTCAGTCAACTTTTTCATAGATAACAGTCTGTTGTCAGCTTAAAAGTCCATAGAAAAGTTTTCAAAACAGTCCGGCAGCACAGTCTTCTACTACCATATGCTCAGTATGCCCAGAAATAATTATATTTTGATTTAAATAATCTCAAATACTCTGCTTCCATCTCAATCCAGACACAAAACACAGTTGACCTCACAAGCAGGCGTGTGCCGTGGTTTGTGCACGGCTGGATTAACCCAGCCTCCATTGCCCGGGGCAACAATGAGTTGCGCCCCCCCCCCATGACATCTCTCTTGTTCCTCTCAGTCTGCACACTGTGTATGTAAGCCAGTCACCTTCCAGCTACCCAGCATGTGGTACACCCAGCAGACTACACGGTAGTTTCATTGTAGTTTGCCTGAAACTCCAGTTAGCCACCAGTACTCTGTTGGAACACTTCAGTACCTGTCACCAGGTTTGGCCCGACGTCAGATTGCTTTGTGATACTAATATAATGAAAGTCTTAAAAGGAACTTGAAACATTAGCCCCCATATACTGTATTATAGGGTCATGAGATGAGTTCTTACCTACCCAGTATCCCTAGAATGTACATCCATAATAGATCATCCCAGACCTCACAATTTCCATCCAGTGCCAATGCAGGAAGTAGTGTGTCTTATATGTAGTGAGATAAAGAGGTCGGTGTGATACATGGGGGTGGAACACGTCAGGCTATCATCCAGGAGTCTGGAATTTTCATCCAGTCAAACCTGCAATTCATGTTTGCCTTTTTTAAATGAACAAGTACAACCTCCCTCTAAAAATAACTAAGTGTTTTATTTGCCTAACCTGAATCCTAACCCCCCTAACCCATGATTTTTCAACCTTAATGTAGTTGCAATGTGTTAATCATGGTCCAGTGTGATGTAAAAACCTCAAAGTTTCCGGTGTACTGAACACACAGCGAGAGTGAAGCAGGTGAAGTAGGAAACGTCTTGTGTCTAGTTATTAAGCTTTAAAACATACTGCTGATATTTGCATATTTATAGATTCTCATTGAGGGAGAAAGAGTAGTGTCTTTTGAGTGTGAGAAAAAAACATGTCAATTTTTTATTCCAAGCAGAGTGTTTTAATGTGTCTTTAAAAAACATTTCTTC
Source organism: Etheostoma cragini (assembly GCF_013103735.1). Taxonomy (NCBI): domain Eukaryota; kingdom Metazoa; phylum Chordata; class Actinopteri; order Perciformes; family Percidae; genus Etheostoma; species Etheostoma cragini. The sequence continues at coordinate 22,192,816 of NC_048410.1, forward strand.
AGGGGATTTTGGAGTGGTCACAAACCAATGAGCAGACTGTGAGCAGGGAGCTGTTGCGGGCCCCGGAGGTCCGGGGGACCTGTTGGGTATGTAGTCTACTGTTACTTTCTGTTTCTGCACAGTGTGTGGAGTGTAATTCTTTTCTAAGAATTATCTCTTAAGAGCTTTGCTTTTTGTCAAACAAAAATGATGGTGATAATTTTGGTAAGACACGTACAAATACATTATTTTCACAACTACACAAAAATATTTTCTTTTTAAATTACAATGACGGCTATAAACATCCAGACACAAACAGCATTGCCTCACTAATCTATTTACAGACGGAGCTGGTTTCCATGTGTGAAGTGAGTAATTTATAACCTCTAATTGGACAGTGGAGATGCTTTTAGACTAATTGAGGTTTTCCACAACTGGTTTAATCTATTCTTCTATCGGCATACAGTACATGTCACGGTAGTCAGCTGACATGCAGTTTATCCTCTGTCCTTCATTTACTGTATCAGTCAGGTCGGACATGTCAGATCCCAGCAGATAGAGTGTGTTTCAGAGGCAGAAAGAGACAGGAAGGAAGAACTCCAATGAAAAAAACAGGCCTTTGGCCTTAGAACAGATACTTCTGTGTCTCCTTGACACATATCCCCTGTGCTACCTCTTTAACAGTTCTTTAGGAGGTAATATCTATTGGCAGAGCAATTATCAGAGAGCTTGACACACCATGGTTTTCTATGCTGTCTAAACCTTCACACATACTGTGCAGAGCAGTTTCCTGTACTCAGTCCTTGAGTCCTCACACCAGAAAATCTCTATGAGATGACACTATGAGTGTTTGGCTTTGAAATGATATATATCGTTGCCCTGAACATTATTTTTAAGGTTATGGGAAGCTTAACATGACCGATTTTAGAATTGTGAATGACCACAGACATGATGCATGAAATATATTAATGTTTAGTGTTATTTCTTCTTTTCCTGCCTTTGCTTCTTTGTTATAGCACTGGTATCATAGTATTAAAGGAATAGTTATAATATGCTCTTTTGAATTCTGTCTACCATGTGCACCATCTGTGCGTAAAGCATGGAGCTGGAGCCGGGAAACATTTAGCTTAGCTGAGCATAAAGAGTGGAATCAGGTGGAAACAGCTAGCCTAGCTCTATCCAAAGATAAAACATAAGACCAGCACCCATGAAGCTCACTTATAACTACCTCTGCCAAGGAGATTTCAGCTTGGTGGTCTGTCAGGAACAGGATTACAGAAAAACAACGTCCCGATTTTCATGAAACTTGGTGGAAGAGTGTGGCATGGGGAAATAAAGAACTGATTACATTTTGGAGCTGATCTAAATCACAAGGGGAAAATGCAAATCTTTTGTTTCTTCTTTTATTATCATTGCAAGATAGGGCATTTGTGCTGCATTCACGTGGTGTCAGAAAAATTGAAGACGTTAGTTCACGACTGAGAGAAAACTGATTGGGTTGACTGCCTTACTTTTTCCAGGCTTTATGCTTAGCTAAGCTAATTCCCTACAGACTCCACACTCCAGTGTCCACAAACATTAAAGTGGTGTCAATCTTCTTATGTATCTGTCTGCAAGAAAGCGAAAAAAAAATAATGTCCTTCCTTTAAAACTGCACTAATCCATATTCTTACATTAGCAATGGGTCTGGTTGCCACAGTAATTGTAATGCAACAGTGTTCTTTATCATGATGAGCCCACCCTTCAGTTGTACAGAGCAGCTTTCAGCTCACTGTTTTGTTGTTGGCATTTAATAGCTATGGAGGCAGATATGTATTTTGAGTTGATATAAACCAAAACACAGCTGGTTTTAAGGAAAAACACCTCAAAATGAATGATAATGTTAATGTCTGCAGACACATTACGATACACACCGCTGTAAAATAGCCTCTTGCCTCTTACATGATGTCACATGCATCACAGGCAACGACCAGATCTTATTAATGCAGGAACCAAATGATCAACCCCTAACACATATCTTAATTGGTTTTCCATGTGTGTTTGGCGGAGCTCATTGTTTAGCATTCTGCAAAGAAATCATCATGATCCCTCAGACACTCTGCAGATGGTGGTTGATAATTAGGAGGCTGGAATATGTCACTTTTATGAGAGTTGTATTTGGCTCTGCTGTTAGAAACCCAGAAACCAGACTGCACCCTTCTATTCCTCACACTTAATTGACACATCAGTGAGGACTGGTGTGGTTAAGATCTTGATGAAAGATACAGTGTGGTTACCGTGTGGGTGGCCATTACCTCCATGGTAGATTTCTCATTTTGGCTCAGTTTGTAGCCTAATCAGCTGTTTATTTGCTTTTGATTGGTGCAGGACATATGGTTTCATAAGCCATTATCCTTTACCCAGTGTTCTTGTTCTTTGGTTTAGTATGGCCCCCCATGTAGAAAGAATGGGAACAGTGGTGTTTGGATCTTTTTTTTTAAATATTATTTTATTTCCGTGATTGTACAGTAGGATTACAGTGTGAGGCGTTGAGGCGACAAATGAACGGAGTTGGAAAGAAGCACAATCAAGACTTTAATCTCTCAGCTATTCAGTTGTGTAAGGCTTGATGAGACCCTGTATCAGACTCTCTACAACAGAGAGACTTTTCGAATAACAGAATTTGTCACAGATTATTGAACATACAGTACATTTAGTTTAGCATTTGAAGACTTTGTTTAGACCCAGTAGTAGCTTCAGGCAAAAATATAGTGTCATGTTGTTCTTGCTGCAACTGGGAGAAAATAATTACAGTATATATTGACATCCAGACAGCTTAAGGCCTATCAGCTTTAGGTCTGACACTTGAAGTGAAATATATCAATGTCCATTAAGGAAAGCTGCAGTTGTCATTTTTCTGTAGAGTGTACAGCAGGTTCATCACAAATGGAATTGAAACTTTGGTATTTTTCAATCTGGATCCTGTTTTCGCATGTTTTCTGGCCTAAGAGACTAATGAAGACAACGGTTTTTGAGATTGGTCCAGTATTGAGGGAAGGCCCTGCAGCTTCTGGCAGAGAAATGGGCTACAATGTAATCAATCAAGGATTATGCACCGTCAATGTATATACAGTACATTCACTAAAACTTTAAGTTGTTGCAAATGACAGGCTAGGATTATTATCATGATTGTCTGGCCACATTATTAAAAGGACCCTACACAGAGATAAAATGTGTTTCTTTGCTTTTCGCGTGATCCGTAGTGTGGGTGTGCAATACACAGATGCATTTTGGGTCGGGCTCGGACACGCTTTTAACTCATAGTGTAAGAGGTACCAGAGTGAAATTAGAGCGGGAGATAATGTGACGACAAAAAAAAATACGCTCTGCGCTCCAATCCAAAATCCTCGCGCTCCGCTTACATGCTCTGGCGGACTTGTAAGTATTTATAAAATCCTGCTTACGCCTATGTTGCAAACAGCCCAACAAATGAGAGACAGAGAATACAGCAGTCTCCACATCAGCTAATTTTAATATTTAAAATCAAACTTTCCAAACTTTATTTCAACTGTACGTATCTTAATTTGAGTTTTATGAATCGTGAATACGATTCGATGTGTTTTGTTTTCTTACTAACAAACTCATACACACAAACATTAACACAAATCAAAAAAGGGAAATTAAAACACAACAATTTGCTTCAATAGGCGTAATAATTGTATCAACACTTCTGACTAAAGGAGTGATTGTGCAAAGACATTTAAGTGGTGCTTTATTTATGGGTTCAAAAGTGTCCTTGTCCAGAAAATATGTGGATGTAATATTTATCTCAATAGAAGGTTTAACGGCCCAATCAATCCAGTAAAATTATAGTTTATGTGGTAGAAAAGTGAGTCTGTTGGAGAAACATTCCCTGCTAGCTCGTAATCTGTGTAGTTTGTTACCAACCTGCCTCAGTGGAAAATCCCATTCCTTATTGATCATTAATTCCCTCAGATGGAAATATCAAAGTTTTATGAACATAATCAAAGCAAGTGTTGCTCAGTGTTGACCACATTAGATGAAATATGAGTGGTCATATTAGGAGGGCTGTGCTGACTGTCTGCCTGGAAAGTGGAACTAGATTAAAAACGAGGAGCAATTTCCTCTTGTGCGTCTTGTGCTCTCTGTGTCGATATATTACTGTATGAGCTCCCATCCCCTCCGTGACTAGACACACAGCTCTGCTCATGAAAGTAAGAATGCTTTTTTAGTCTTAGCATCACATTTACCTACAGTGTCACCAGTGGTGTGTGGATTTGAATGGCTCGCAATAAATCATGTGTTTTGGGGTTTTCTTTTCTTTTTTTCACAGCCTCAGGAAATGAGTTCACCTCTATCTTGACTTGACCTACTTTTAGCAAAGTCCACACAAACTAAGTTTGGAACCAATTTGAATCTTCCCTGAACACTGATTGTTCATTTTGTTGCTTAACGTGTTAAACATACTCTGCGATCGCCACACCAACCCACCTCCAATTTCGCTATTTTAACTCACATCCTGCTCTAATGTTGTACACTTTTTTTATTTCTTTAAATATGAAGATTCCCCTTATCAGTTATTGACTAATTAATTAATTAAGCAATGTAATCATTAATGTAAACATCCTATTTACTTTGAGAATACTTTTCTAGTGTGAAAACACTACAAAGAATTGGAAAGTATGTAGTGTCTAGTCTGGTCTGCAGCAAATGCCAGTGGCTCTGTGAGGCTGTAATGTCTTAGTGCAGTGTGTTAGCGTAGTGAAAACGCATGGAATTTCTTATCTGAGAGTGGCCTGATATAAAAAGTACCAGTTAAAGTAAATTAATCAAAGTAATTACATTAATTCTAAAGGGAACATAAATATCTTCATCCATTTTTTTGTTTTCTGTTTTGTATTAAAACCATATATACCAACAAAGGTGGCGATGGTGGATCATAAAAGTCTGGACCAAAGTGGTGGACCGACCCACCGACACTCCCATCATAGAGCCATAAAGCTAGGACTGTGTACTGTATGTGATGTATCAGAACATAATTCCAACTCTAAGCCAAATACATAAATATAAGCTATGTGTAGGTGTTCAAACAGGAGACATGGCAGTACAAGAGAAATTCAGTTGTTATAAATTGTGAAAATATTGCATGAAACATTGACAAAATATGAATAAAATATTGATCAAAGGAATGACCTGAGAACTGACATGTGCTGAAGACAGCAGTTCTTTGTCATTATATGTCTCATAAGTCCAGATACTTGAAGTGAAACAGCCCACAGACAGAAAACCTAAGGAAATACAGTATGTACCAAACAACATCACAATGCATTTGAGGGTGGCAGAGCTTAAAGGAGAGCGTGAAATGGTGCATAGCAAATGAAAGCAATATTGGCAGTGAATATGAGAGACCTTGGCTGTGGCATACCAGGCTGTGTATTCTACTGTCACAGTCTTTCCAACTTTCCCTTGTTAGGATGGCCTAGTTTCATTGTAAAGGCTTCACCCACCTCCTCACACTTGTTTCTTTTTTCTCTGCCTGGGGGAACCATGTTACCTGGGTATCTGTCATTAACCTGGGGCTCTCTACTGGTCTGGTTCCCTTCCTTTTCTCGGGCTCAATTAGAGGTATCATCCAGTGAAACAGTCTACAGATGAATACTAGCTGTGTGTTACAGACAGACAAGTGTGTTCTCTTTAAAAATCACAACCTCAGAGATAAGATGACATCTTTCTCTGCTGTGGATGACCGTTACATATTTTTCACAATGACAGAAACTTTTAATTAGTGAAGGGAGAGGTAAAGTTAATTGTTATGACACAGGAATACAAGTATTATTATTCTGTTATCTACATACAGTACATCAAGACTAATGGAGTTGCAGTACAATAAAATAAAATAACAATAATGGAAATACATGAACCTCTAAAATAAGATAAGATAACTTTATTCTTGCCAAAGAAATTGTTTGGGCTTAAAAATATGTACACATTGCAAATACATATACATCAAGTATATAGGCCTAAATGTACTACATATGAGCACATAGTAACCTGGTAACTTTAAGCTCACTTTTGTACAATACATCAAATGGTAAATAAATGTGTGATGTAGTACATAGTCCCTTTAAAAATATATAAATGATAAGTTAAAGATTAATATGAAATCTGCATACATTATAGGGATGCATTATATACAGCATTCTGAGATACAGTAAATGAGAAATTTTCATTATTTTTAACGCTAATTATTGTTATTGTTCTGAGAATGAAATACCAGCCGACGATTATATCTGATGATGTGAAGCCTTTTTCGTACATTAACTGCAGATTTTCTTTGACTGTGAGTTTACACTACAAGTAACATATGTCAATATAATAATTTCAAATGCACAGATTAATGTATTGTTTTGTATTGTTGCCTGTTATTATACGTACAAAGACAATCCTGTGTTACTATCTATTGTTGTTGTCAACAGAAAACCAAAATCAACATTAAATTGTTACCAAGTGTGTGTAGCCTGATAAAGCAAATTCATCTCTGCCACAGACCTCCACTGTTGTTCAAACCCCTTAAAAACATGTCAATGAGCCACACTGTTGCACTGCGTGATATGTTCCTTCATCACAATGAGCACTGTAGTTTCTTTAGAGTCAATCTTACATACACCGCCCCGCTGTTGTAGATATAAAAATAATACATACAGGATATCACTATTCTAAAGGCCTAAAAGTTGCATTATAAATACACACTGGCACATAAATTGTCACCAACAAATGCAACATTTACTCCTGTATGTGAAACGTTTGCTTAAAGCGACAGTGACCAGCTGTTATAGGAAATCAAGTACAAAAATGTATGTCTGCGTGAGTGCCACAAACGTGTGAGGGATGTTGGTTTTGGTCTTTTCATGGAATTATACGGTAGCGTTTGAAGTAGTATTGATTACACATACTTTGCAAAAATTGTACTGACTGTGGGAATTTGGGGGTGGCGGTAGCTCAGTTTGTAGGGAGTTGGGTTGGGAACCGGAGGGTCACTGGTTCAAGTCCCCATATGGACCAAAAAGTACGGAGTGTGGATTGGTGGCTGGAGAGATGCCACTTCACCTCCTGGGCACTGCCAGGTGCTCTTGAGCAAGGCACTGTGCCCGCCCAACCTCTCAGGATGCTGGTTCAGCTGGCAGCCCACTCCCTCTGACATCTCTCCATTAGTGCATGTATAGGGCATGAGTGTGTGTGTAGTTCAGGCCTGTGTGTGATTACTAACAATGTGTGTACGCAGAGTGTAAATTGGAATTTTCTGTTAATGTATCTATCAGCCATGCCAAACTGACATACATATCTCTCTGATACATTCTTAAATAAGGTAAAATAAATGGAAAAGTCAAAATAAATCAAATAACTAGAGACCATCTTGCATTTGGATCACACAAGCCGTGCCGCCAAATCAGCATCATTCATTTTCCAGCGTGGAATTCATTTTGATCTCAATTCAATTCAATTCATTTCAAATCATTTTATTTAAATACTGCCAAATCACAACAACAGTTATCTCATTGCGCTTTTCATAAAAGAGCAGGTGTAGACCGTACTCTGTGATGTTATTTACAGAAACCCAACAGTTCCCACCAAGAGCAAGCACCAGGCCACAGAGGCAAGGAAACACTTCCTTTTAAGAGGCAGAAACCTCGAGCAGAACCATGGCTCAGAGTGGGCGGTCATCTGCCTGAACCGGTTGGTAGTGAGAGAAAGAGACAGAGAGAGACAGGGACAGAGAAAGAGAAAGTGAGCGAGAGAGAGAGAGAGAGAGAGAGAGAGAGAGAGAGAGAGAGAGGGAGAGAGAGAGAGAGAGAGAGAGGGAGAGGGAGAGAGAGAGGGAGAGAGAGACATGGAGAATTGTAGCAGAGGGTGTTGAGCAGGAACATGGAGGCAGCAGGTGACTCGCAACCACAGATCCAGACTCCACAGCTCCAGAGTTAGAAACACCTGCAGGAAGCGATAGGAGGAGAGAGGTGAGGGGTGAGAGAGCACAAGACTACGGGGGCGAGAGAGCACAAGACTCCGGGAAAGAGAAGAAGTCAAGTTAGTAACATGCATTAATGGGATGAGGTTGCATCCAGATGGAGAGAAGGAGGAAGAGAGGGGTTCTTACTGCTTCGTGGAAGTCCCCCTGAGGTCTAGGCCTATAGAAGCATAACTAAGGGATGGTTCAGGGATCCTGAGCCCACTCTAACTATCAGCTTTATCAAAGAGGAAAGTCTTAATCCTACTCTCAAATGTGGAGACGGTGTCTGCCTCCTGAACCCAAACTGGAACCTGGTTCCACAGGGGAGGAGCCTGATAGCTTAACGCTCTGGCTCCCATTCTACTTTTAGGTTCTAGGAACCACAAGTAACCCTGCATTCTGGGAGTGCGGTTCTTTGGTAGGGTAGTAAGGTACTATGAGCTCCTTAATCAATCAATCAAAATGTATTTATATAGCACTTTACAACTACCAGCAGGTATCCAAAGTGCTTAACAAAATGAGTAAAATGACAACATACAATAGAAAGAGCAAACATAGAAAACAGTAAAATCAGAAAAGGTTACAAAGAAACAAAAGAAAGAAATTGTCACACCACTGCTACGTATTAAAAGCCAGACTGAAAAGATGTGTTTTGAGTTTGGACCTAAAAAGAGTGACATCTGTAACAGTACGTACATCAGGGGGTAACTTGTTCCAGAGTCTCGGTGCAGCAACTGCAAAAGCCTGATCCCCCCCACCGTTTATACGTTTATAGAAGTCCTTGGGACTTCTAAAACCAAGTGAGTTGAAGACCGCAATGACCGGTTGTGTTCCTGCACAGTTAGAATTTCAGACAAGTACTCCGGGGCGAGACCATTTAAAGCTTTAAAAACAAACAATTAAATCTTAAAATCTATTCTAAAACCTACCGGTAGCCAATGCAGAGTGTAGAGAACGGGAGTGATGTGTGCGCGTATAGAAGTGCTGCAGCATTCTGGATCAGCTGGAGAGTCTTTATGGACTTTTTCAAGCAGCCTGATAATAAAGAATTACATTAATCCAGCCTAGAAGTGCATGGACTAGTTTTCCTGCATAATTTTTAGACAGCATATTCCTGTTTTTTTGCAATGTTACGTAGGTGAAGAAAGGCCGTCCTAGAAATGTTCTTAATGTGAGAATTAAAGGACATGTCCTGATCATAGAAAACTCCAAGATTCCTCACAGTGGTGCTGGAGGCCAGGGTGATGACATCTAGAGTAACAATCTCTTTGGATAAGGCTGCATGGAGGTGCTTGGGCCCCAGAGCATTAACTTCAGTTTTATCTGAGTTCAACAGAAATTACAACTACACGGATGTACAGTAGTGTGACTGAATCACGCACTGTTGCAATGCTATTTGCTGTGGTAAACTCTAGCAGCAGACACTGGACAGAGTACTCAAACCTCTGTTGGAGTTCCCACTACAGTATGTGTCTCCAGGACCAGATTTAGCCATTATGACACACTCCCGCACACACACACAGTTGGAAACAATATCAGTGTCACTGTCACTGTGGTGCAAAGCATAAGTGAAAAAGCAGCATGTTGATAGTACATCACAATCAGAAGATAAACTACACAAAAAGTTGCATTTTTGTCACCATGTCACAATCTAACAGCTGTGTTGGAAGGTGCATCTGTGTTATATATACAGTAGTATATACAATGTAAAATATAGCCACATAGAAATGTTTATGTATGCTTTTCCAACATTTAGCTTTTTTACACAGTCACTGAACTACCAGAACATTAACCTTTGATTGTGCAGTAACAGCAGGATATTCACAAGCTACTTGTTGCCTAGCAACATAGTGTATGCACCCTTTATGAGCTACAGGTCCAGTACTCTGATCATTCATCACTATCAAAGACTAAAGGTAAATTCATTATTAGTTGAATATCTGAGGATATGTGAGGCTATGATTCTTAAGGCACAAACACGTCATCATGAGAATACTGCTGCACTGTTAAAAATGACTTCACAAATACTCATAGCTTGACTTGTTGTTTTGCTTCATACATACATTCAGAGTTGCTTCTTTTGGCTTAAAGCCGCTCTTCTATCTATCGCCGTCCACAGAGAATTTTTGAGCCTTTTGTGACTGGCGCGGTCTCTTCTGCTGGAAGATCACTACAGCAAAGCAGGCACTGTCTGTTCATAATGATACGCAATGACAATGGTACACAGCCGAGAGAGCTCAGTCAAAGGACTGTTGTGAGAAACATCACTGCATTGCTTCTCTTAATCCTGCAGTGTATTGGTGCTCAATTCTAGATGAGTGTGTTCCTGTGCTCATTCTGTCACCTGAGGGTAGTTTTACCGTATTATCCTCAGGTGCACAAGGGAAAGGACTCAACACACTTTTTATCTGCTCAGCTATTCACACTTGCCCGAGGATTGTCTCTTTACTGGCGCTTTGCTGCTGAAGATGGCTTTGACTCAGTGTCCCTGTCTAGTGCAACCAGACACAGTTTAAATTATTAATTAAAGGAAATTATTTGATGACTTAAACCAAATTAAATTACTTTCTAAGAGCTTTCTAGCGAGAAAGGAACGTTTTCCATTTAATCTTTTTCCGGACTTTGACATGATTCATTTTTCTTAGGAAAGTGTGCAAAGAACATGTGAAATGAATTAGAATTGCAAGGTTTGAATGCTCATGTTAATATTTCCCAGTTATGTGGTAGCAGAATATTTTCATGAATTCACTCAACAATCTGAAGAAGCATCATCACTGTGATCACGTAGCAATGAGATCTACACTCAGGAGGAATTTTTATTCAGCTTTCACATCATGAGACCACCTTATCAATGTGGTGCAGTTGTAACCTTTATAGTGTTACCAGTTCATATACAGGAAGTCTTTAGCTTGTGTAGGTACACCTCTCAACGTCAATCTGAACATGTGTACAGTATTTCATTATACTGTGTGCAATTACACAGTTGAGGAGATTGCACTGAAGCCCTTAGTATTCGTGTCATTATGACTGCCCACAGAAATTTGTTTCGGAGTGTGTTTTGCCATTATGCTGCTGAACAACATTTCAAGTTGTCCTAGATATTCTTCAAGTTTATTGAAAATTGCTGCCTTTCAGGCTGAAATGCATTGAAGCGTGGAGAGGACAGCTGTTGGAGAAATATCAGCGACAATCGTGGTGCTGCCATGATGTCAAAAAGTCATTAAAGAAAAGTTTTTCCCCTGTTTTTGTTGTTCTAGAATTTGATTTAACATTTGGACATTATAGGATCTATCTATCTATCTATCTATCTATCTATCTATCTGTCTATCTATCTATTCAAATAAATTTGTTTCCTTGAGGTCTTTTACATTTGTCACAAAACATTTGCAGATCTGATGTTTGAAATGAGATATCCATGTCTTTTGTATTATTTAGTAGGTTGAGTGTCACGGTTTGGGGTTTTATTGGGGTTGTTTTTCCTGTCTTGCCTCCTTGTCTTTGTCTCTTAGTTTTCTCTCCGGTCTTGTGGGGTTATCTCTGTCTTGTGATTCCCCGGTAAGCGTCTGTATGTTCTGCTTCCTGTTTTGTTTTGATAGTTTGGTTTGTGCCTGTCTGATTGTCCTGCCCCGCCTTAATGTGATTCACCTGATGTCTCACCTGTTCCCTGTTACTTCGTTACTTCCTCTTGTATTTAACCCCTTGTGTTCCCTTTGTCAAATCCTTTTGCCAGTTTGCCGTCGCCCTCTAGTTCGTCTGCTTGTCGATACGTCGTCGGCTGCCTTCCTGTATTCCCTGTAAGTTTCTCCCTGTGTGTGTGTCCTGTCTGTTATTGCCTTTTTCCCCTGGACCCGTATGGACTTGGCGTTTTGGACTTTTAAACCGTTGATTCCCTTGTGGACTTTTTCTGTTTTTTTTTTCCCAATAAATAACCCTGTGTTCACCTGCAAACCTGCGTTTTGGTCCTCCTTCCCCTGCTACCCATAACATTGAGGTGCTATATAAATACTGTTAAAGTATCAAAACCCTCAATCCACAGAAATACATCAAGCCAGTTGTCAGAAACTGTGCAGGTTAACAAGCCAGCAGGACGTCTGTAAGATTGGGATGTCACAACTACACTAAATATAGGTAAAAAGTGCTGTAACAGTGCCGTTACAGTCATTCCCTGACTGCAATGGGGGTGCAGAGACTCACAGACCACGGTTGTGAAAGACCAGGAAACGCTGACATATCGGATCAGACTGGACTTTTCAGAATTAACAAGCTAAGGCACTTGTAAATATAGAATTATAGCTTTCGTTACTCTGTACAAATTGCAGCTATAGCTTAATTTACAGACTTTTCACTTGTTCACAATACAAGACATCTTGATGACACCCATGCTCCCCCTTAACCTTTAGCCTTCTTGCCATCAGGAGCCAGACAGCCTTTTCAATCAATGAGTACATTCTCATACTCGCTTCCTTACCACTCATCTAAATTGCAGTATTAGGGCCTGGAATGCCAGGTTCAAGATTAGTTTTGTCCATCAGCCAAATAGTAGTGACTGTTTACTTATTTTTGGCTAGTGAATTAAGCAAATCTACCAGCTACTTTAATATTTTACCAGAATTTGGCTGGTAAGTGCTGCTAATTTTGAACCCTGCTGGCATGCACATGTGTCTTCCACACATGTGGAGAGTGCAAGTAGTGCCATCCGATTGTGGTGGGCTGCTCTGGGTCTTAAAATTCCAGGGCTGATTTTTTTACCCCAGTCCAGCCCTACATTAAATAATGGAAATATCTTCTTGTAGAAACACCAAATACATGTATGAACATGAAAATGAGGATGATATGGGACCTTTAAAGTTTTGAAAAGTGATGCATAAATGCATAAAAACTGAATTTTTCAAAGTTTACTAAATGAAAATAGAAAAATGATTCTTCATAATTTACATAATGTCACCTTAATGGCTTCATTAAATTTGCATACATTGTTTTTTACTGTTACTGTCAAAGTAGCATGAGATATTTCTGAAATAGATCAATAAAAATAAATCACAAGAGTGGGAGTCATGCAAAAGCCTGTAGACATATGACACCAAACATCACAGACATTCTGTCTCTGCCGTGTGGAGATGATATATACGTATCGCAGTAATCTAGTACTTGCATTTAGCACACTGCTATGCTATTACTATTATTCCCCAGCTTTTTGTTTAGTGGGCTTGCAGTATCCGGGAGGCGTGGAGGAGATTATATATCCTGAGAGCTTGTTGCATGCAGAGAGGCCTTGGTTTCAAGTAGCAGCAAACCTTTCATTTGAAATAATTTCATGTTTCCCTTCACCAACTCTTTGTCCTTCCAGTGTTATTATCAGAACAGTTGTGGCAGCGTATTATTCAGACGGTGACAGCCATTCTCTCTTTTTCTTCAGGGCTGACAAACTGCTTTTTAATCTGTATTATTAGTTTACAACAGCAATAAAGCGCACACACACTCACTCAGAAGAGCTGCTAATTATTTAGCTCCCTCCATTTATTTTTGTTAAGCCAAGGGTCAAATTAATGAACAAACTAACTCGTAAAAGAAACCCAATCACAAACCTTAAAACGTATGTTGAAGTTTGAAAACATTTTTAATATAAATAAAATTTTGTTTATAAAAAAAAAAACTAAACATGCTTCACACACTTCATTAGTTTTCATGAGGTTTTACAAATACATAATCAGATAGCCAGGCACTGTATCTTTTTGTACATTTTTCCCCAATTATAATAATGTCAGGACACAAAGCAGACATCATCAATCTATTTAATAACATACATTAACTTGCCATTTAATTTGGTCAGAACTCACATTTTATTCTGCAACACAAATGGTGTTGAAAGTAATACAGAGGGAGGCATGAAGAGCAGCATTGAATTTACAACACAAATGACCTCACAATGTTTTTTTCCCCAAGACATTAGAGGGCTTTTATACTGCATGAAGCCAACTATTAATCTGTTCAGGGAGCTGAGGGTGATTGATAGAGATATTGTATACTTTTGCAATTTGATTTTTCATTTGTTGAAAAGCCTTCCCAACATAGCTTCCCAACACCACCTCCTCATCACGAGAGTGCCTGCAGAGGACATGTATAGTAATGAATTTTCTCAGTAGCTGGTGCATTATGGGTATCACCTTCAGGTCATCTTGCACAGTCCTCTGAAGGGCAAACTTCATCTTAATTCCCCTCCTAATGGATCTGTACAACTAAGCTTTACCCTTACCCTATGAGTGACCGAGAGAATAGCTGGTGGCAGTGATGGGAGGGTCATCCTGGACGACAGCTTACAGGAACATCTCATGGATAAAATACAGTTTATTTTAACCACAAGCCACTGTTTCAAAGCAGAGACAGGTATGCGGAGGGCAGTGACAGCCTTGGGCTGGCTGGTAATGCAGTCATGACCTTACTTAAGCACAGATAAATAATCACTCACTAGACCTTCACCATTTGAGAACATTTTTTAACGTACAATAGGACCAGGCCTAAACAAGTGTTAACAACGCTGCAACAGAGTTTAAACGCATTCCAAAGATATTATTTTTTCTTTTCTGGATTTTTTTTTTTTTAACAACACAACACAGGATGTTGAAACTGGCATGCTCAAAATTGGCAGAGACCATCTAAGTGTAGTTCTTCTTATTGACTCAGTGGAAACCCGGCAGAGGGGGACAAAAGGCATGGAGTCTGGTAAAGATTGGTTGCATTGGTGAGATGATTGCCATTTCCAGTCATTTGACTCATGATACCGGATTACGTTTAGAAATGAAAACAAACACAACCCTCCCCCTATAGAAATCCATGGGTCATGATGTCATGCCTATTTGGTGTTGATTAATCTCTTGTGATGCCTCGAGGGGTTAAGATCAATTACGACACTGAGGACACCTGAACATGATGTTGATTTAAGTTCGGTTTCAGTCAGCACTGCTCAAGATGACAGACGAGTCTTTGAAAGAGGGCATAGCTGAAATGTAAACACTTAAAAGGAAAGCTCCATCCATCAGTCTCCAGGCCTCTGCCATGCAAGTATTTCTCATTTTTCTTTTTTTTGTGTATTCTTGTGAGGCAGAGAGAATATGGAGCTTTACAATTGTACTTGACTTGTTATCTGTTGTGGTCCCCTGTTTAGTCCATCCCTGTGGTCTCTCCTCGCTAACTCACGTCTTTGGGCAACGCTTCTGTGACCTCCACCCGTACAATGACACATCCATTTTTTTTATGTCGGCTGTGTGAAACCCCACTGCATGTTTTTCTCCGTCTAGGTGGAAAATCCTGAATTATGATAACAACCATTGTCCATTAGATTGCATGGTTGCTGTAGCTGATGTAGGTTTGCTTTGTTGGGAAAGCTGAAAGAAAAGAAAGAGATGGGCGATTGAGAGTCAAATGGAGTAAAGATACACACATACATACAATAGTATGACTTTTTTTATAACTTTTTTGTACATACTTTACGATGACTTTTTTATCACATTTTTTGACATACTACTGTATGACTTTTTTTGACATACTATACTATGACTTTTCACCACTTTTTTCGACAGACTGTAGTATAGTATTATCACATTTTTTGACATATTACAGTATGACTTTTTTCAACATATAATACTATACGTTTTTATTTGAGTTTTTCAACATACTATATTTTTTGGCCCTTTTTATCAATTTTGTCGACATACTACAGTATGACTATTTCAAACTATGACTTTTGTCCTAACTTTTTCAAACATACTATACAATGACTTTTTTCAACACACTATACTACTACTTTTCTATTACTTTTTCGACCTTATGTAAACGTGAGGGTAGTTGTGGCTCAGTTGGTTGGGAATTGGGTTGATATCTGGAAGGTTGCCAGTTCAAGGACTGTCCAAAATGTGGAACTTGGATTAATATCTGTAGGTCATGTTTAGATGTACAATAAATACACTAAATTTCCACATGCTATAGTGTAACTAGAAGTCTTTAAAACTTTATGACATACTTTGACATTTTTATAACTTTTTTCGACATACTGTAGTATGACTTCTTCATAACTTTTTTCGACATAGTACGACTATTTTTGACATACTATAAACTGACTTCTTTAAAGCTTTTTTTGACATAGTATATTATGACTTTTACTATGATTTTTGAATGTATTTTTTAAACTATTTTCAACATACTGTAGTATGACCATATTTGACATGCTATAGGATGATTGTTTTCAACATACTATAGTAGATTTTTTTCAACATACTATAGTCTGAATTTAGTTAACATACTATAGTATGACATTTTTTAACATAGTACTATACTACAACTTTTTTATCACTTTTTCGACATACTACAGTATGACTGTTTTCGACATACTATAGTATGACTTTTTTCGACATGCTATAGTATGACTGTTTTTGACATACCGTACTGTGACTTTTTATCCCGTTATTTGACATACAATACTATGACTTTTTAAAATTACTTTTCGACACACTATATTTTTACTTTTTGTTAGTTTTTTGACACACAATAGAAGGTATTTTATAACCTTTTTCAACATACTATACAATGACTTTTTATGACATTTTTTGACATATTACAATATGTCCTTTTTCAACATGCTATAATATGACTTCTTTTAAAACTTGTTGTATGACAATTTTCAACATGTTATACTACGACTTTTTTATCCCTTTTTTGACCTATTTTACTATGACGTTTGTCATAACTTTTTGACACATATTATAGTATAACTTTATTCAGCACACTATGCCTCTACTTTTTTATGACTTTTTTTTGACATTATGTAAATGTGAAAGGTAGTTGTAGCTCAACTGGTGGGGAATTGGGTTGATATCCAGAAGGTTGCCAGTTCAAGTCCCAAGTGCAGTCAAAAGTGCGAAGCTTGAGTTGATATCTGTAGATCATGTTTAGGTGTACAGTTAAATAACGGGCCAGCCCTGTACTTAGTGTGTATGCAAGTGTACCGACAGAGTGATGTAGTACGTCTGACTGTTTTCGACATATTATACTAGGATTTCTTTATAACTTTTTTCAACATACTATACCGTGACTTTTTTCAAAATACTATACTCTGACTTCTTTCTAACTATAGAACGACTTTTTTGACATGCTATAGTATGACTATTTTTGACATGCTATAGTTTGACTTTTTTCAACATACTACACCATAACGTTTTTATCACTTTTTTAACATACTATACTGTGATTTTTATGACATTTTGTTGACATAATGAAATAGATCCTTTTTTAATATACTATAATATGACTTCTTTATAACCTTTTTTCAAAATACTATACTATGACTTCTTTCTAACTATAGAACGACTTTTTTGACATGCTATAGTATGACTATTTTTGACATGCTATAGTTTGACTTTTTTCAACATACTACACCATAACGTTTTTATCACTTTTTTAACATACTATACTGTGATTTTTATGACATTTTGTTGACATAATGAAATAGATCCTTTTTTAACATACTATAATATGACTTCTTTATAACCTTTTTTCAAAATACTATACTATGACTTCTTTATAACTTTTTTCAACATACTATAGCATTACTTTATTTAAACATACTATATTGTGACTTCTTTATATCATAAACGTTAGGGTAGTTGTAGCTCAGTTGGTGGGGAATTGGGTTGACATCTGGAAAGTTGCCAGTTCAAGTCCCAAGGACAGCACAAAATATGGAGCTTGGATTTATATCTGTATAGCATGTTAAGGTGTACACTAAATACAGGTCAGCCCCAAATTTGCAGTTTTGTCTATTTTTGACATGCTATAGTATGACTGTTTTCAACATACTATAGCATATGTTTTTATAATTATTTTCAACCAACTATACATACTATGACTTCTTTATAACCCCCATAAAAATGTTCGAATTACTATACTATGACTGTTTTCGACATACTGTACTGTGACTTTTAATCCCTTTATTCGATATACTATACTACGACTTTTTTAAATTACTTTTTGACACACTATATTATTACTTTTTGTTTTTATTTTTTTGACATACTATAGAATGAATTTTTATAACTTTTTTCGACATACTATACTATGACTTTTTACGACAGTTTTTGACATAATATAGTATGTCCTTTTTTAACATTCTATAATAGAACTTCTTTATAACTTTTTTCAAAATACAATACAATGAATTCTTTATAACTTCTTTGATATACTTTTTTTAACAGGCTATAATATGACTTCTTTATGAGTTACAGTATATCCGTTATATCTGGAAGGTTGCGAGTTCAAATCAAATCCCAGGAACAGCACAAAATATGGAGCTTGGATTGATAACTGTAGATCATGTTTAGGTGTACACTAAATACAGGTCAGCCCTAAAGGTGCAGTTTTGTGCACTAACAGAGAGAAAATGGTTAATTTCATAACTTTTTTCAACGTATTATAGTATGATTTTTTCAACATACTATAGTATGACTTCTTTCAACATACTATAGTATATGTTTTTATTACTTTTTTCAACCAACTATAGTATGACTTTTTTATCCCTTTTTTCGACCTTTTTTTTACTATGACGTTTGTCATAACTTCTTTAAACATACTAAAGTATAACTTTATTCAACACACCATGTCTTTACTGTTTTTATGACTTATTTTAGCTCAGTTGGTAGGGAATTGGGTTGATATCTGGAAGGTTGCCAGTTCAAGTCCCAAGTACAGTCCAAAATATGGAGCATGAATTGATATCTGTAGATTTTTTAGATGTACATTAAATACAGGTCAGCCCTGTACTTAGTGTGTATGCAAGTGTACTGACAGAGAGAAAATGGGGCTTTTCATACATTTTTCTAGATGCTATAGTATGACTGTTTTTGACAAACTCTGATTTCTTTATAACTTTTTCGATATACTTTTTTCAACATGTTATAATATGACTTTTTATAATGTTTTTCAACATACTGTACTATGACTTTTTTAATTGTTAGTTGATACACTTTTCCTTAGTTTTTTTACATACTATAGAATTACTTTTTATAACTTTTTTTAACCAATTATAGTATGTCATACTATGACTTCTTTTTAACATTTTTAGACACACTGTACTATGACTTGTTTATAACTTTTTTCAACATACTATAACATGACTATTTTTCAAAATAAACAAGTATATTTTGTAGGTGTACATTAAATACAGGTCAGCCCTGTACTTAGTGTGTATGCAAGTGTACTGACAGAGTGAAATTGGTGCATTTCATAATTTTTTTCAACATGCTACATTTTGACTGTTTTCGACATACTATACTATCATTCTTTAAAACCTTTTTTAACATACTATAGCGTGATTTTTTTCAACATACTACAACATTTTTTTTAATATACTATGACTTTTTATAACTTTTCTCAACATACTATAATATTACTTTTTATCCCTTTATTCAACATACTATAATGTGACTTTTTTATTACGTTTCTCGACATACTGTAGTATAACTTTTTTCAATATACCCTACTATGACTTTTTACAACATCCTACACTATGATATTTTTATGACTTTTTCGACATACAGTACTATAGTATTATGTTTTTCAACATACAATACTATGACTTTTTTCAACATACTGTACTATGACATTTTACAACATACTATACTATGATATTTTTATGACTTTTTCTAACATACAAATTTTTTTTTAATCATCATAAAACGTCTTTTTATTTAGCCCAGTCTGTTAGAAGACTCCTCTTGGAGTCTTTGGTATTTTATTTTCCCCCAGCATGTTTCCTTGGATCAGGAAGGCTCCAAGATCATGGTTCCAGCTGCCGCCGTGGTCCTGCTACACGTCCTGCGATGCCCTGTCACATCCTGTTGCACTCTGCAGTGCCCTGCTACGTCCTGCTGCAGCACAGTACCCCTCCATGCCACGAACTACTACAAACTACTGTTTTTTTTCAGTCACTGTTCCATTATCCTTATCGTCATTTCAACCCCAACTGGCCCGCCAGACACCGCCTACCAAGAGCCTGGGTCTCCCCCAGGTTTCTTTTCCTCGCCACTGTCACACTGTTACTTGCTCTGGAGGGAACTACTAGAACTGTTGGATCCTTGTAATTTATAGAGTGTGGTCTAGACCTACTCTATCTGTAAAGTGTCTCGAAATAACTCCTGTTATGAAATGATACTATAAATTAAATCCATTTGAATTGAATGGAATAAGGTTGGGAGTTCAACATCAATAGCCTTTTTCTTTTTAAAGTCACATGTCTAAAGGAAATTCACACTACTACTAAGACTACACTATAGTGTTGCCATAGTGGACCAAAATACGGAGCTGTAGAGCATGTATAGGTCCTGAGCATGTGTGTAATTCAGCCTTGTGTTGAGTGTGTTTGCAACTGTACTAACAGAGTAGAAATTGTTAACTTCCCCTGGTGGGATGAATAAAGAACTCTTCGTTTCACAATACTATGACTTTCTACTTTTGATCACTTTATTCAATCAACTATACTATGACTTTTTTAATCCCTTTTTTCTCAACATGCGATACTACTTTTTCACTTTTTTGACATGCCATGTATGAGTTTTTAAGACATACTGTACTATGACTTTTTATCCCGTTTTTGACATCCTATACTATGACTTCTTTATAACTTTTTTCAAAATTCTATACAATGACTTTTTCTCCTTTTTTTGACATACTATACTATAACTTTTTTTATCCCTTTTTTCTATGCCTTTTTTATCCCTTTTCTGACATACTATATTTTGACTTTTTTCTAAAATATGTCTTTTTATGACTTTTTTCGACACACAATTCACCTAATTTGTTCAACATACTATTTTATGACTCTTCCTGTCTTTTTTGACACCTCATAACACAACGTCATGTGTAGCTCAATCTGTTAGAAGAGTCATTTTGGAGTCTTAGTTTTGGAGGTTGGGAGTTTGATTCCATCACATGTAAATGTTAATGTAAATGGACTGTTCTTATATAGCATTTTTCTAGTCTTAACAGCTACTCAAAGCACTTTTTTTTACATAGTACAGGAACCATTCATCATTCAAACATATACATGCACTGTGGCCGAGGCTGTTGTACAAGGTGCCGCCCGCTCATCAGATAAACACACACAATTACACTCCGATGGCGGGGGCAACTCGGGGTTCAGTGTCATAGTATAGTATGTCAAAAAAGGAATAAAAAAGTAGCAGCCCAGTACATTGAAAAAAGGGATAAAAAAAGTAGTAGTATGTCAAAAAAGAGAGAGGTGAGAAAAGCTGGCTCTGTGGTGGGCATGGAGCTGGAGTCCCTGACATCAGTTGTAGATCAGAGGACCCTGAGCAGACTGCTCTCTATAATGGACAGTGACTGCCACCTGCACATCACTTTCAAGCACAAGAGCATGTTCACTAGTATAGGCTTTAGGCTCCTGTCTCTGTCTTGCCAAAGTCCATAGGGCTATTAAGCTCTTCAAAGCTACACAGAAAGGGTAGGACTGTGACTGACTTAAGTGTTGCACACTACCCTATGTACCATGCCTTCATCTGGGTGTCATTATACTAACACACATACTCCCCTGGACTGGTCTGATTGGCTCTGTTTGACTCCCTTACTGGCTATATTAGCTGCCCATGTTGCTAGCTTGCCTTTATGGTCAATACGCCACACTGTATTTTTTTCTGTATGGACAGTTTTCAACTTTGACTTAAACCTTTCTTCAAGTCTTTTACTAGTCTATCTCATCTACTCAAAGTATTTTGCATTGATAAAGTGGTCCAAGGAGTGTGGAACAACTGAGACAGTTTTGTTGAGCTATCTTACAACCACTGTTTAATCAATTTAAGTTAAAAGTGTGTTGCTGATGTAACTGGTTAAAACTGGAAGTAGCGATGATATCAATAAATGTATGTACAAATAAAAAAAGTATTACATTTACATTCAGGATCCCTTTACAGTATATACCTTGTGGTTAACCCCCCTGCTGCAGTGAAACCTAAATGCCACAAATTCCCCCCTAAATCCTCATTTTTTCTGGCTATATTTTGCCCTCAATACATGCCTGTATTACCTAGAGCAGATGGAGGTTTCAGTAAAGCCAAATGCCACCCTGCACACCTCATTTTCCCTTAGCTTTCCAGTTTTCTCCCAGACCGTGTTAGCTGATTCGCTGAGGTGGAGCAGATAAATCCTGACATATCGCCACCAGATCCTAACAATTGTTGGAGCTGGCCAAGGAAGGAATTTTTCAATTTCATCAAGCCATATATCTACAGTAGCGATGACAATGACAAATGGTGCTTATTCAAATAGCCATGCACTGTACAGCCCCTGTAACGGTAACCCCATCAGGAGAAATTGCTGCAGGCTATCAATACTGCGCTTTTGCCTTCTCGCCACTCATTGTAACAAAAGGCACTATTACCCCTCCACAGACACTTTAGGCAATATAGGAATTAATGTGGCACTGTGTATTTACATATAGGAATTCTAATGGGCTTTAACGCAGTGTGCCATTGTTACTACGGTGCATTGTCATACAGTTTATATAGATTTTTCTGTGTTAACGGTAAATACAATGTCAGCTCTTTTATTCTCCTAAGAAGAGGAACATTTCTCACTACTGTTGAAAAGTACAAAGTAAACACAGCTTTATTATCTGTGACAAATGGCTCGATTTTTGTTAATACAGACCAGACAGAGGAAATGCATTTCCATTGACAGATTAAAACCTTTTCCTGGCCTAGGAGAGCCCTGGAAAAGGGTTTTGGACGTCACATGAGTATTTTCCGCTGACTCAATTGCCGACGAACTTTCAACAGTAGCACCAAGCACTCGCATTGGTATTGAGATCAGGAGGAGGCAGACATGGAGAGATTCAGCTACTTCAAAAAGGAAAGTTAGATATTTGATTACAAATGATTTAATTGATTATTTTAATTCATTTTTTTATCTATAGCATATCAATACTCACACACAAAAGAAATGCCCATCACATTTCCCCAGAGTCAAGGGCGAGGTCTTAAAATTGAGTGTTTTGTCTAAAACTATTAAATTTATTAAATTTAAGATATATTAAGATATTAAATTTAGATGAATATAAAACAGGTAAACGGTCTAAATCTTTACATCTCAGGAGTTGGACCTGGCTAGTGTTTGGCCTCATCAATGGTTTATGCAATTGAAGTCGTTTAGGCTTATTTTCAGCGGTTTTGAGTCATTTATCAGACCTGCAATAAAATTCTCTTTTTTTCCAAGTTTGGATTTTAATCTTGTATTTAAGAATATTAAAATATATAGAATTTTATTCATTTCTATTCTATATATTCCAGACATATTTCATTTTTTGGTGCCTTTGCTATGTCAGCTCCATAAATATGGAATGACCTACCTCTGCACATTAAACCAGTTTCCTCACTGTCTAATTTGAAATCTCTTCTTAAAACCTGGCTCTATTCCTTCGCTGACATTTTTGTGCAAACCTTTTTACTGTGACACTATTTCATGTTTTAAATTTTAAATGTTTTAAATGTTTTTAATGACTTCTTATGTGTCCTTTACAGCATTTTGTGCAACGTTTTCTGCTTTTAAAGTGCTTTATCAATTCATTTTGATTGATTGATTGCAAAATCAGACCATAGAAATGTTGTCTTTATTTACATTAAACTACAACTACTACATTAGCCAACTAACTGACAATAATTTAAAAGGGTTACTATTTTGATAAATTATTTTTTTCTTTAGTCATTCAAGCATACATGCTACAAAAAGGCAGCTTGTTTACTCTGCTTACATGAAATATGACGATTTGTTGCTTTTCTTTGTCATGTGTTTTTGTTGTTGGTCAAATAAACTGTGTCCTCATTTAATCAACCAATCAACAATTGTTTCAGTACTAGGCGTTCAAAGAGAGGAAGCACAAGTCGAAGCCGGAAGGTAACTTTTTACCTTTTTAGCATGGGATGTCAGATTTCACGTGTAGCCACTAAATTCAATGAAAAATTGATTAAAAGAAAATGACAATGGAGAAAAAATAATCACTGTTTCACTTGTCATATTTTAAGGGTTTAACTGAGGTAGAACTGTAGTTGTATTATTGAACTGCAGAATTTGGTCTGTGTTGAGAACTTTAATCCACCCCCCACCCCCGCCCCAACACACACACACACACACACACACACACACACACACATACCCGCCCACACACACACACACACACACACACACACACACACACACACACACACACACATACACACACACACACACACACACACACACACACACAAAACTAAGAATCCTTTAATGCAAACAATCACAAACAATAAGACTCACAAACAATACCACCCTCCCCATCAATTTCTTTTACAGGATTCAATGAAGTGTTAAATAACATGCCACACATCTGTAGAAATGTTTTACTCTGCTTCTTTTCTCTGCATCAATTTATTTGATTTACAAAAACAGAAGGACAACATATGCCAGAGAAAAGCGGGTTCTGTGTCAAAGGTTTCCACATTAGCATTGGTGTACTCACTTTGTGTTTCCAGGCTTTCGCACAGCTCGGTCTTGGCTTCTCCGTTGGGTCTGAGCCCGGCCTTGGGGTTGAATTTGTTGGACATGGTGGCGGCGGTAACCACGGCCTTGAGGCTGCGTGTGCGCTTGGGCACATTCTGCTCGGGGTGGAAGAGAACCACGTAGACCTTTGGCATGTAGAGCAACCCAAGGGACACCGAGGCGCTCAGGCTCACAGAGATGGTCAGCGTGGTTGTTTGGATGTACATCTAAAAGAGACAAACACGCAAAACACAAACAGTTTTATTTTTGCACTGGACTTCGCTGATTTTTCTATAAGGGTGGAGACCTGTACTGTACAATACAAGTGACATCTGCTGCGTATCATTCCAATTAGAGCCTCCAATGACCCGTTAGTTAGCCAAGCTGTTGTTAAAGCAGTAACTACTGTGTCCAATAGAAACTTCAAAACTATTTACTGCAAGTGATGTTATAAAACTTAAACTGTAAATCAGTTTCTCATCTGCTTTTACGGCGTGTGTGCTGCAGCCAAGGCCACCTTGTTTGTTTAATTTTCTGCCATACTAGTTTTAATTTGGCCATCACATCAACCTGAACCCACAGCTGATTACAGTAGTTGAGTGGATCGTATTCGGACTCAAAACAGGCAGGCCCATAAAAAAGAAACAAGCTCGTGAAAATTTCACACATGGTCAAATCCTCTGAATCATGGGGGAGGGCAACACCGTGTATCATTCTCACTCCAATTTAATCGTTTGCAAAGGAGCAGCAACAAATGAATGAGTCATCTGTAGCAAAGCATTAAAGATGTAGGAAAGCTAGTGTAATTTCATTTCTTTACATCATGCTATGTAGTGACCGCTTGACTGGCCATGTGCAAGGAATTGACTTGAGGGTTCTGACACAGAAGTTACAATTTAACAATACTTCAGACTTCACTGCATACAGACGTAGCATTCTCTAAAAGAGAAACTTCCTCTCAAACTCAGTAGTTTTGTTTTTACTGTTTGCTAAATTGTTGTAACGGTAAAATACCGTATTCACGTCACATTTTTCCGACCGTGAGCAAGTGGGAAGAAAATGTTAGCCTCCGACTTGCAGTTGGAGACATCAGGGATTTCTGATAGCTACAATCTTTCCCACTTCATAAAACTATAGAAGAGTCATCAAACAGCTAGCAGTGACAATAAAATAAAAAAAGATAAAAATAAAAGAATTAATAAAAAAATAATAAATGAAAATAAAATAATAGAGTGCAATCAGCAGTGTTTGTACTTGGTTAAACTGGCTAACAAACTAATAAAAATTTGTAAAAAAAAAACACACTTATCTAATTTAGAGTATTTTTAAAGTGTGACTACAAAGTTAGCAGAATAATAAAATGTTTTTGTTTTCTTGTTCTTCCAATGTAGCACATGTAGATGGAGCAGGTTAAGTGATGACTGATCACATACTAATGATCGACTCGAATTAAAAATGAATATCCTGTGTTGTTGTAAGCTAATGAATAGCCTATAAAAATATACAGTATGATACGGATGTCTAATCTGTCGATTGATGCCTATGGAGATCTTTCCATCTTTTCTTGGCTTCTATATGCTCATTAACACAAAATTATTAAATTAAATCAAAATCATCCAAATTTACCTGGGATGCCTAAACATTTGAACCCCACGGTATATTCATTATTTAGCTCTTTTTGGTTAAATAATAACAAATGTTTCTTGCCAGATCCTGGCCCACTGCTTAGGATTTGGGAAATAACAACCCATATCGAAATCAATTAACCAGAAAGGAAATTTCAGCAGATATATGTATTTTTGCCGATGTCCGTTTTTTTTTGTGTTGGACTTTTAAACTCCGGTGGATTTCGGAGGACTATGGTTACCTGCTCCTCAGATCTCTACAGGGTAAACCCAGACAGCTAGCTCAACTATCGGTCCAATCTGAGTTTTCTGACTATTTTACAGCATCTCCCTGCGCAGTTTAGCACCGCCCATGGCAACTGTAATTGGTTTAACCTTCCTATGGTGTTAGGGTCCCGACGGACCCGTTTTGAGTTTTAACATGCATAAAAGCACTTCATACATT
>NC_048410.1:22219541-22228004 GCF_013103735.1 Etheostoma cragini
ATGCTGCTGTGTCATCAGGAAGTGACAAAAAGCCCATAATCATCCTGGACTACAACAAAAACAAAGGAGGAGTGGACTTCTCATATTCTTTTTATCACATCATTGAATAAAAATTGATTGTTCATTCTAAATGAGATATCTCTGAGTTGTACTGCTTTACACTTACTATTTACAATGCACCTGAATCTCAGAGGGAAAACGGCAGGTGTGTTATTGTTCTTAGGCTACCACAGGAACAGATTTACAACTGTAATTAAACCACGGTTGACTGAAATATTCTACCATATTATCTTGATGTCTCAGAATTAACATTTATTCTGGTGCCATAAGAATCATAAGGCAAACGTGCTCTCTATAAATAATAAATAAACTATAAATATTGTTATATGATCCTGTCTTCAGAGTAGCATCTTTTCCATTTGACTGGGTGAGGTTTCATTAGCCACTGAGTGACTCCTCAAGCAGGTCCCTGCTGATTTTTCCATCAAAGCAGAGTAACATTTTACTCCCCAGTTGTGACCTCTGCCTAGATATCTTGTTTGTTGTTTATTATTTGTGAGTCTCCACAGTGCTTTCCCTCCAGACTGGCTGCATCTGATCTCAGCCAGGTACCATGTGGGACTGCTGGCTGGAGAGAAGAATGGACAAATGGGGGGGGGGGGGGGCTGTATGATGGAGGGACAGCTGCAATGGTCCACTCCCAGCTGTGGGGAGTGTTATCCAGTGAACTACTCTGGGCTCGGTTCACTGTTGCCTCAGGGACGGACTGCTGAACCCAAGCTGTTACTTACGGTACATAAATAGAAAAAAATACAACAACCAAGAATAAAAGCCATTCTTGGGGTCACTTAGTGAATACTGTAGCACAGTGAAAAAAATGAAAAAGATATTAGAGTTAATTAACCGTAATAATAAACAGGGCTCAAGGATAGAGCTGAAATAATTATGGAACTATCAAAACAAAAATACTCACAATATAACAAAATGTATGCCAAATTTGATGAAGTTCAAGTGTATTTGCCATTCCAACTATAAAAGGTACAGGCTGGAACCAACGGTTACTTCTTCCTCAATAAATCTGCAAATTATTTGGTCAATAAAATAAAAAAAACACGTTCCATACTGAATTATACTAAAATAATAGTTGCTGACTAATTTCTGTCATTTGACACAACTAATAATCAACTACTTGTTTTAGTTTCAGTTGGAATTTAATATTGGTAATTTAGGATCAAGGGTATAAACACTAACAGAAAATCTCAATTAACTATTAAAGTATCAAGACAAAAATATAACATATCCCATAAAAAATCTAATTTATATTTAATGCAATGAACTCATTAGATGAGATGAAACTCTATAAATGTAAATAAAAAACTGTTAGTTTTGATCTATAACGTGCTTTAAAATATAGGTGTGGATAACAGCATTATGTTAAACAACAGCATCATTAGAGACAAATTAATACTGAAGGTTGATGCCAGTATTGTTATTTAGAAAAATCAGATGACTGGTTGATATTGCTTCATTATTTTTTATATTTATACAAACAACTTCAAAATGTTTCACTTCAATGCTTTCACTCAGTTTTTTAACCCTCATGTTGTCCTCGGGTCAAATTGACCGGTTTTCCTATATCACAGTTCTTTTTAACTACCCAAAATAACATGAGTGATTCCACACAATGCTCTTTGGCAAGTACAAATCTCTACTTTCATTCATTTTGGGGGGTCTTTCAAATGCTTTTGTACCATTTAAAAAAAGAAATTGAAGGGGTTTTGAAATAGTATTGAGTAAACGTTGACAAATTCCAGTCTGTGATTATCAATCAACATACATTCCTTTAATTTTAGTCTAAATAATTCCTAATTTTTGCTTTTGTAACTCAAACATTAGGTATGATATCCTATAAATGAGGTTCATTGACCATAAATTCCAGAAATAACTGTAAAACTAAAGTTAATAAGTTAGTTTTACGTAGTGTTGAAAACGCCAAAAAAAGTGACAAACGTTAAGAAAAACCAGTTCTCCAGCGCTTATATCAATCAGCATTTTTCTGTCTGGTATTTCATCTTGGATTAAGAAAGACAACAACCTCAAACTTTACTGCTTCATGGAGCTGCAGTGAGTTTCTTAGGAATGGACTCGTGTTTTCAGTGTCAGACCAACTCCAGTATTCAGTCTATTTGTTTTTTTCCTCCTGATTGCAGTGCACCTGAACATGCATAGACCCAAGCTCATGAAATCAGGTTGCTTTATATCTCACACACCCATCATCACTTTACCATCATCAGATACTGTACTGCCTGAGGCAAAACATAACAGAGGAAAAGCAGTGTACGTCTGCATTAATGACTAGTACTAGACTAGTAATAACAAGCTGGATCATTTGTATTCCAACATCAAAAATGCATACACTGCAGCCCCCTTGCCTCTTACTGGTAGCTCCGACCACTTAACCATTCTGCTGAGGGCTGCATATAGAGTGAGACAAGAGCCAGTAGTAGTGAAAGCAGGAGGCTATTCGATTTTTACAAGGCTGCTTTGAATGTACACAGTGGAGGATCCTCAAGGAGGCTGCAACATCTGAGGACTGTGTACATAAACAAGTGCACTGAAAATCTGTTAAGCTGCGTCCCACCAGTAAGCCGTGGCTAACGGGGAAGGTTCTCTCCTTGCTGAGGTTTCGCGATGCCGCATTTAGATCTGCGGATACTGAGGTTTAATATAGCAAGAAACAATCTCAAAGGAGGAATTAGAGAGGCTAAAGGAGTGTATGGAAAAAAAGTTCTCACAAGGTGCTTATGGCAGGGATTCCAAACAGATCCAAGCTTCCAGCCAACTGCACGGGCAACGGAGAATGACCCCTCCCTACCAGATGACCTCAACGGCTTGTTCTCACAGTTTGCGGTTGCTGACAACAGAGTAGCTGGCTCTTAGCAACCAGGCCCTGCTGCTGAATGCTGACAGCGTGAAGAGGGTTTTCTACAACATCAACCCTCAGAAGGCTGCAGGTCCGGATAAGATTCCAAGCCGTGTGCTAAAGGAATATGCAGAAAAGCTGAATAACGTCTTCACAAATATATTCAATATCTTCCTCAGCCAAGCGAGTGCCAATCTATGCCTATGACACCACAGCTGTTGGCCTCATAACCAACAACGACAAGTTGGCCTATAAAATAGAGGTGGAGCAGCTGATAGCCTGGTGCAAAGAACCCAATCATGCCCTTAACACAAATAAGACCAAGGAGAGGGTAATTGATTTAGGAGGACTGGCAATTGAATTGGCACCATCTCCCACTGACCATCAATGGCTGCCAGGTGGAGAGGGTTAACAACACCAAGTTCCTGGGGATCCATCTGTCCATCACAGCGGTCATTAAATGGGCTCAACAGCTCCTTCACTCTCTCTTTAGGCTCCCAATCCCGGCTATGACAATGTTCTAGAGAGGCACAATTGAGAGCATGCTCACCGACGGCATCTCCTCCTGGTTTGGAAACTGCACAGCACAGGAGAGACACACACTGAACAGGATACTGAGAACAGCTGAAAAAATAATTTGTGCCTCGTCGCCACGTCTGGAAGATATCCACACTTAGCGTTGTGTGTGTGGAGCAGACAACATCATTAAGGATGCCACTCATCCCTCACATAGCATGTTTTCACCATTGCAGTCCGAGAATAGACACCGAAGTATCAAATCGAGGACAACTAGGCTGGTAAAGCATCTTTCGCGCAGCAACCAGACAGCTTAATCAGAAGAGGTGAACTGAGCCTATTTCTATAAAATATTTTGAACTACTATTTAACTGTATTTTATCATAATCTTAGTTTATTTAATTGGTGAGGATTTTAGTGACATCTTGGTTTATTTATTTATTAAAATTAAGAATTTAGAATTTCAGTCCTCTGTCTTGCGCTGACTGATTTATTGACTAGTGGCTGCACAAACACAATTTAGATGTTTATATAAAAAATAACAAATAAAGGAGCCTTGAATACTGATGCAGACTGAACAAACAATGGAATTAATGATTACATATACTGTATGATGAGAGGAGTCAAAGAAATCCCTCACATCACTGCCCAGAGAGAGTGCAACACAACTGAGAGAGAAACTCTGGATCGCTGATAACGTGAGATAAATTTGATTTGAGGGTAAATTAATGTAAACAGATTCCAACTTGCCAACAGCGACTCCAGAGAGCATCTGCTTCAGGATGCAAACTATACCGAATGCATTTGAACAGCACAACTCCCATTGTACATCTAAGCTACTGTTTTATTTCTCAGCATGCTATGGAAATGTTCAGCAGAGGGGCTTGCTGCATGAAAGTTCAATATAATTGCATTCTAATTAAGCTAATAAACAAATAGAAGCCATAGGGGACACAGTCATACAACTTCATGGGAGAGTGTCATTTATGAAGATTACAATTCGTTGGCCTTAATTAGCTTCATGGCCTGTTCAACCATTATTGGAGCACCCAGAGGTCAACAGCCTGGACCCAAAGGGCTGTTGTGCCGTAGGCCCAACAACTGCTCTGTGAAGTCCAAGGTGTTTAGATCCCTCTGCTCTGTAGCATCAATCTTTATTCTGTGTTATTGTGCCTGGCTGGACATCATTGTGAATAATGTTTATATTTGTGTAGAAAAGAGACAAAGAGAGAACTTGAAAGGGACCAGGGGAGGTGGTAACAGAGAGCAGGGGAAGAACACTCCTGCCTGACATCTGGTCTTGCTGTAACTCCCACTCTCTGTCTGACTAGTGCACTAACAGCAGTTTTTTGTCTCGAGTTGTCGGTGCCAATAGTGTGATGGAGTCTTCATAGAGAAATAAACAACACCAGTCAATTCATCAGTCCATTCATGCATTGTAATGGCAGGACCTCTTTGTGTGGGCTGATTGAATTTGAACTGAGCCTATTGTGCTGAAGCCTCATTCCCATGCATGCCGTTGTTGGACGCTTCTCCTCCTGCCTCCTGTCTTTGAAGCAGCCACTGATTTAGACCATTTCTCCAGGTAAGCAGGTGTCACTTCTATTCTTGAAGCTAGAATAAAGCTCGGGGATCACACTCTGTAGACAGACCAGATGTCCATGTTCAAATGATAGAGACAGCCTCCCACAGCATTAGTTAAGTTTATCCTGGCACCAGATGACAAATAATGACTGTGCTTGTAATGCTGAGGAAGAGCCCTGCCGTAAAGTGGGGATGAGCACATAGGAGGCTCAATAAGGTAAATCAGGACCCGGAGGATGTGGAGCATTTAATTGCTCTGAAAGACGTGTGAACGTGGGCTGTGAGGCTTTGTGCAGCCTGTCATTTACAGTAAGATGATTATGAGGTGTGTTTGCTCTGACATGTTAATTCCTTAAATAAGCACATTGTTTATGTAACAGCTCAGAAAATCAGTCACAGGTTTAGTTTTCTTTTATATAAAGCCAAGCACAGTAACACTGGCTACTTTGTCAAACAAACAAGTCCTTTAAATGTAGTAAGTATCTTCTGATCTAATGCCTCTGTCCTCAGGACAGTACTAGTTGTCTGCGCTTTCTAAAACCGTTGTAACCAATGCTGATAAACAAATCAAGTAGTGGAAGAATGACTCCAATATTATGGTAAAAGTAAAAGAAGCAATACTATGATGCAAAAAATATTTTAGTAAAAGTACAGAAGCATTAGCAATGGCCCATTTGAGAAAAATGTATATTATAATTATTGATGTATTTATTTTGAAGCTGGTACAGGTTAGGATCATTTTGATTACTTATGTGTAATTACTTTCTACTGCTTATGACATATTAAAATGCATTATTTGCATTTATATTGTGTAGCAATAATCAAAATTTGCAAAGCAACTAGTAACAAAAACTTTAAAATGTAATGTAGTGGAGTAGAAGTATGAGGTAGGCCACCATAAAATGAAATTACTCAGATATAAATATTTAATAATTATCAGAAAAGTAAATTTAAGATTTACTTAGTTGCCGTGCAGCACCGTCTGTTGTATGTTGTGACAACACTAAGGCTAAGGTTTGGTTAAGTGTTGGCCCCAAAACAAATTACTGGTAGTTACGGTGAGGGAAAGGCCGTGGTTGGAATTACTAATGTGTTGTCATGGTTACAATGGTCACCAGTTAAGTTTAGGTAAAAATTGTGGTCATGCCTTAAAGAAATGGGAAGTAATTAACGGCAGTCTCTATAAAATTTCATATATATTTCATATAAAAATATTGCATCTTGTTTGTGGGGACTTGATGGTGTCTGTGATCTTGGGAGGACAGTCCACAATAACAGCAACTGAGTGCTGCATAAACCATATTAGAATGTGAGATAAATTAAGGCATTACAGCTCAACACATCAAAATCCCCTTTGGTTATATGTTAAATATGATTATTCTCTCTCAAATGAGGAAAGAAAAAAAAAATAGGACATTTCCCTGAAGCAAGATTTCAATTTTGTCTTCCATTTTATGTCTT
This sequence comes from Etheostoma cragini, assembly GCF_013103735.1. Classification (NCBI taxonomy): domain Eukaryota; kingdom Metazoa; phylum Chordata; class Actinopteri; order Perciformes; family Percidae; genus Etheostoma; species Etheostoma cragini. The sequence goes on from NC_048410.1 coordinate 22,226,026, forward strand.
ACCTTAACTACGCCCAGGGCAACGCTAGATTTCCAAATGATAAAAATGGAACTCCCAGACAGTGTGTGCACAGTTTTCTACAAAAAAATAATTAGTGAAGAGTGAGTAGTATAATTTTGAGTGCCTTATTAAAGCTGGGTGAGGGAAGTTTCTCAGGGTTTGTAGATGAAATTAATCTGAGGTATAGAAGAAGAAGAAACAGAAAGTAGGACTTCACTTCTATTTTACTATTCAAAGCGATGCTAGCTAATGGATTACCTCATCCTCCAAAAAAAGCTGTTCACTCTCCGTGATTGTATAATTCTCTTTCATCTTCAGAGAGAGAGGAGATGGAATGATTAAACAAAGAACTCGCTGATATCCCTAGCTGTGGTTGTCATGGGAATTAAGATGTGCAACAGTCACATTAAAAAATAACGCATACTTTGAACTTGAGCTTTATCCTCTTTACTGCGTGCGGTGATCACGACTGTATAGTGATGGTAGTTGACATTTCAGTACATTTTCCATACTATATATTGGTGTAAAATCTAACGTACAACAAGCAGTATGTGCTGAGCTCAGCTGGTCTCTTGTTGTTTTCAGCGTGTAGCTGCTGTTGCTCATTTTTAGTGTTAACAGCAGGTGATTTATGGGGTAAGAGAAGGCCAATATGCACATTCACAGTTTGGACTCTGTGGTGGTCACACATCATGCAGCATGTGAAAATAAGTCATTGTACTGCTGGTCACATACTGCATTATTAATGCAATTCAATTGTCTGCAGTCATCTGCAGATTTTCTGCAATGCTGTAAACTATAGAAATTATTTTTGGGATGCTGCGAGAGACACAATGCACACACTCTCTCAAGACCATTTTATTCCACAAAGGTAACTATCACAGCCAGTTTTCCAGGCCAGCGTTTTTTTGCATTGTTTTGTTAAATTCCAGAGGGTAGGAGGTAAGGATTAATTTGTTGCATCTGTCGGTTGAGATGCTGGCAGCGCTGATAGTGAACATGCCAGTATGAGGCTTTACCCTCGCCACTGTCCTCTCTTGTAGCCACTAAGCCCCTTTTGTTCCACTGCCAAAAGACCTCTTTTAACTGGATGTACACATTTCTACTGTCATTGCTGTACCCCTTTAGCTTTGTACCCAGACTGAACGCCGAGCTTCAATATCCATGCCCCCTTTGTATCCCTCTTGACCTGTAGCCTCCCAGTGCTCCCACTTGATGTCGTCCAGGTCAGCAAGTTCACAAGTTCAGGCACATTGCTTTGACACAGGGATTCAAAAAAAGCTCAGGGTTCTCTAATGCAATGTGGCATACAGCTTACATATGCGTGATGACACATACTGTATGCAAGTCACAAGCTTGCGTTGAGTTATTATAGAATGCACTTATTGTTCGATTAAAAGGTATTTATAAAGGCTTTAGGCTGCCCTACACATTGTTGTATTGTTGTCTAATATGCAACTTAATTTTATACAATATAAGTAGCAGGTGGGTCCCTGCGCTGTCTGTCTTTCATGTAAGGTGTCGTTGAATTAAATAATGTTTAAGACCCCTGGTCCAGGCAAAACAGCATCATTGATCTATTCAAACCAAATATTATCTGGTCAAGCTGAAAACACAGAATCCGTCTGCACAGTAGTGTGTTGTTCCAACCAAACAACGTTATCTTCACTTCACCTGTGAACTAACTACAGAAAAGTTGCTATCTATTTGTTTAGCAAAATTAATATTGTTATCGCGATTTTCAACTATGTGATGGCATATATTCTTGATATCGTGCAGCCATAGTCTTAAGCCAAAAAGGTGTTAATCTTATGTTCTATATGTAAATGTCAGATATATGCAATGGAGTAATTTTATCTCAAAATTGTAGTGAAGTAGAAGTAGAAAGAAGCCCAAAATAGAAAATACAAGTAAGTCAAAATAGTACTTGTACTGCATATGAGTAGAGGCACTTAATTACATATCACGTAATTGCGCAA